>NC_143178.1:17583257-17886287 GCF_047325235.1 Durio zibethinus
AAAAAAAGACATACAACTTAGAGATGACAATTCGAGGTGAAAAATGAATAAGTTTTCAATCTCAAGTACCAAAAAAGAGATAAAATTTAAGAAAAAAAAAGTTAAAGTCAAATATTTCCCAAAAAGAAAAGAACAAAAAAGAAAAGACATACACCTTGGAGATGAAAATCCAGGGTAAAAAATGAATAAAGCATTAGTTAGAATCCCAAGTAAAAAAGAGAGATAAAATTCAAGAAAGAACAATGCTAAAGTTAAAGTTAAGTGCTTCCAAAAAAGAAAGAGCAAAGAAAGAAAGACACATCGCTTTTCATCAAGAGAATGCTCTATAAGATCCTTGGCTTAACTACCCCAAATAAGATATTTTGAGCCTATTTATCCATTCTTTTAAAACCCTAAACCTTGGCCTCCATTACATACTTTGAAAAGTCCATTATGATCAAATATGGACACTTGAATTGAAGAGTGTCCTTGAAAATTTGTATATACCCATTATTTGGCAAGATTTTACTAAGTTCTTCATTTTTAAAAAATAACTCTAAGGTAAAAACCCAAAAAAGAGCAATTTAGAGCTAGAGCCACTTTTGAAATTCCTAAAGAATTTTTGAGTTCTAAGGTTCTATTTAGAATAAAAAATCATGATGCATAACCTTGTGAAGGATCAGTACCCATTAAAAACTTTACATCTCACCGAAGCATGAAAATAAAAAATCATATTTTTTCTTTTTCCAAATCTTTTTTGAAAAATATTGATTAGTTTTGACATACATTGAAGTATCATGTTTTCAAAGAAAAGTGTTTTAGAAAAATTATTTCTTTTGTGGGCCAAGAGTAATCCTTACAACCTTCGTTGAGCCTTCATTGAAATATGGCCACTAGTGAAAATTGACTTGACAATTATCCCATCAGCAAGCATTTCAAATACTAATCATTGAGCCTTCCTTAAAATGTGCCCACTAGTGAAAAAATTGAGTTGTCAATCACACCATCCATAAGCTTTCTAAATAGTGGTCATCAATTTGTAAGAGATTTGAAAGTTATATGTTTTTAACTTTTCTCATTGATTATGAAAATACTTTATATGGGGTAATTTTGTCATTACTTAGGAAAAGTTTAGAGATTAGTTGAGCATTTTGTACAAGATATTGTACAAGATCGTATTTACATCATCTGTATCATAACTAAGACATTCATACTTTCATCATAAGAAAGGCATTTATATTTGCATCATTGCATCTGTGTCATAAAAAGTGTTTATAAGGGCATCTACATGAAAAAAAACATTGGCACTTGTATTAAGGCAACATTTAGGGTTTGAAAGAGCAAAGCTAATCCTGAACTTAAATTTTATATGATCAAGAAATGTATAGTATAAACTATTGATTACATCTCTACCATTTAAGCTCATTTTCATAATCACATATATTGCATACATTTCTTCTAATAAATGATGTTATGGGTTTTTATAAGAGGATATTAAGTGATATTTGAGTGTTGTTCCTTAGGTTTCCCTTACATCGAGAAGAAATTTTATTTTTTATTTTTTTGATTGTTGGTGTTGTCCAGTCATCTTTACTTCCTAACCATTGGTGTTGTCCTTATCACTTCTATTTCTTGACTATTGGTGTTATCCCAGTCATCTTTTATTTCTTGGTTGTTGGTGTTGTCCCAATCATTTTTATCTTCTTGATCGACCCTTTACATTATTCTGATCATCTTTACCTCCTGACCATTGTTGTTATCCTAATCATCTTTATCTTTCTGACATCTTTACTTCCTAATCGATGGTATTGTCTCAGTCATCTTTATCTTTTCGATCATTGGTATTTTTCTAGTTATATTTATTTCTTGACTGTTCATGTTGTCTCGATCATTTTTATCTTCCATACCATTGGTATTGTTCTTGTCATATTTGTCTTTCCAACGTTGGTGTTATTTTAATCATCTTTATCTTCTTGACTATTGGTGTTATCTTGATCACTTCTATTTCTTAACTGTTGGTATTGTTTCTATCATATTTACTTATCGATCGTTGGTAATTACTTCCTGATCATCGATGTTGTCTCGATCATCTTTATCTTTTTTACTATTAGGTTATCCTGGTCATCTTTATCTTCTCAACTATTGGTGTTGACCAGTCATTTTTATTTTTTAACCATTGGTGTTGTCTCAGTTATTTTTACTTTCTGACCATTTATGTTATCCTACTCATCTTTACTTTTCGACTGTTGGTATTGTCTCAATCATATTTGTCATTTCGATCATTGGTTTTATCTTGATCATCTTTATCTTCTCAAACATTAGTGTTGTCTCAATCATCTTTACTTTCTAACCATTGGTGTTGTCTTGGACATTTTTATCTTTTTAACCATTGGTGTTGTCCTATCATTTTTTATTTCCTGACTGTTGGTGTCATCTTGATCATCTTTATCTTTCTGATCGTTGGTGTTGTACCTGTCACTTTTATTTCTTAACCATTAGTCTTATCTCAATCATCTTTATCTTTTTGACCATTGGGGACTTTACCTCTCGATAGTTGGTGTTGTGCTGGTCCGACTGTTGGTGTTGTCATGGTCATTTTATCTTTTTGACTGTTAGTGTTGTCACAGTCATCTTATCTTCTTGACCATTGGTGTCATCTCAATCATCTTTACCTTATAGACCATCAGAGTTATCTTAGTCATCTTATCTTTTAACTGTTAGTGTTGTCCCAATCATCTTTATCTTCTTAATTGTTAGTGTTATCTCAGTTATCTTTATCTTTTCAACCTTTGGTGTTGTCCCATGCACTTCTATTTCTCGACCGTTAATGTTGTCCTGGTCATCTTCACTTCATAACCATTTGTGTTATCCTGATATCATTACTTCCTAACCATTGGTGTTCTTCTAGTCATATTAGTCTTTCTAACTATTGGTGTTGTCCAGTCATTTTTATCTTCCCAACTATTAGCGTTGTCCTCATCATCTTCTGGATTGTATGGTGTTATCTTGATCATCTTTATTTCTTAACTGTTAGTGTTATCCTAGTCATCTTTATATTTCAGATCATTGGTGTTATCCTTGGTCATCTTTATCTTGCTGACCATTAGTGTTATCCAAGTCACTTTTCTTTTTTGACTATCGGTGTTGTCCTTATCATCTTTTACTTTTTAACCGTTGGTGTTATCCTGGTCATCTTTATCTTTTCGACCATTGGCATTATCTCGGTCACTTTTATTTTTTGACCATTGGTGTTGTCTCGGTCACTTTTTTTTCTCGACTATTAGTGTTGTCCTGGTCATCTTTATCTTCTGACCATTAGTGTTATCCCAATCATCTTTACGTTTTGACCATTGGTGTTGTCCTAATCATCTTATCTTCCCAACTATTAGTGCTATCTTGATCATCTTTATCTTCCTAATTGTTCATGTTGTCCTTGTTATCTTATCTTTTTGACCATTGGTGTTGTCCCGATCATCTTACCTCTTGACCATTGGTGTTATCCTGGTCATCTTTCTATTCCTGATCAATGGTGTTATCTTGGTCATCTTACCTCTTGACCGTTGGTGTTGTTCCGGTTATCTTTATCTTCTTGATTAACGGTGTTGTCCTAGTTATCTTTATCTTCTTGACCATTGTGTTAGCCCAGTCATTTTATCTTTTCGACCATTAGTGTTATCCGAGTAATCTTTATTTTTTAACCTATAGTGCTATCTCAATCATATTTGTTTTCTTGACTATTAATGTTGTCCCGGTCATCTTTATTTTTCTGACCTACGGTGTTGTCTCAATCATTTTTATTTTTTGACTTACGATGTGGTCTTGGTTATCTTATCTTCTCGACCGATGGTATTGTCCTGGTCATTTTACCTCCCGACCGTTAGGGTCATCCTAGTTATCTTTATCTTTTGGATCAATGGTGTTGTCCTGGTCATCTTATCGCCTGATTGTTGTTGTTGTCCCAATCGTCTTTATCTTCATGACCAACTGTGTTGTCCTAGTTATCTTATTTTCCTAACCCTTAGTATTGTCTTAATCATCTTTATTTTTTGACTAAAAATGTTGTCTCAATCATATTTATTTTTTTGACTATTGGTGTTATCCTGTTCATCTTTATTTTTCCAACATGTAATGATGTCTCAGTCATCCTTTATTTTCCAAAAAAAACCAAACAAACAAAATAAAAAATATATATATAACATAGCATAACATAACAAAACAAAACAAAAAAACACAAAAAAAGGGAAGGAGGGGAACAAGTGTTTTCTTTCACTTGAAAACATCGTCTAGACAAAATTATGTCATCCATGTTTTTGCATTATTTCTAATTCTTAGAAATATGCAAAAAAAGGCAGCTGTGATATCGAATTTTGTCTGAAAGATTTCTAACATGATTGACCCGAGCTCATTTGCAAACATAGGCCGAAACCATTGCTATAGGATCATTACGTAAACGATTTAAGAGGACCATTTACACCCATAAAGAGCCCACAAATTGGACCATTTAGAGATCCAAAATCAACTTAGGTTAAATTCGATCAAACTTGATCAATAAAGTTAAAATTAGTCAAATAAAGTCAAAATTGCACAAAACGTAGTCAAAATGGACAGAACTTGGGTTAATTCTCAAAATTCACAACCTAATTAGAATCAATCTAGTTTAAAAATTAAAATTGGTGATTTTTAAAACACAAAATTTTTATTGTACTTTGGGAATTACAAAATTACCAAAATACGTTTTAGGGGTATTTTCGTAATTTAGCTTTCTTGAGCTTGAATTTTCATGAAACTTTTCAGATCTCAATTTCATAATATTTCATGATTTTTTGTGCATTTGAAATCATAGCAATCCCCGAAATATGTGAAATTACTAAAATGCCCTTTAGGGGTATTTTTGTAATTTGATATTCTCGCACTCAGATTGTCATGAAACTTTCTAGATCTCAGTTTCATAATATTTTTATGATTTTTAGTGCAATTGAAATCACATCAATACCCCAAGGGAGTGAAATTACTAAAATACCCTTTAGGGGTATTTTCATAATTTAGCCTTCCCAAGGTTAGATTTTTATGAAACTTTTCATATCTTAATTTCATAATATTTCATGATTTTTGATGCATTTGAAATCATAACAGTATCTCAAGAAGTGTGAAATTAACAAAATACCCTTTAGGGATATTTTCATAATTTGACATTTTTGAGCTCGAATTTTTACGAAACTTTTCAAATCTCAATTTTATAATATTTTATGATTTTTGGTGCTTTAATATCCCAAAAACATTGATTTCTAAGAAAATGGTCTAAATATCAAAAACTTTGTACTAAAGGTAAAATGGTATTTTCATTTGGTTTGTGGGCTATAAAAATCCAACCTTTACAGTGAATAATGTGGACCTTTAGATCTCTTATTAAACATTGATCCAATGGCTAAAGATTACTCTTTGAAAAAAAAGGAAAGAACATTGGCCATTGGATGAGATTTGATACAAAGGCCTATATTCAATCTTTAAAAGATATTTTAGTGGCTTTCTTCTTTACAAGAAAAAAAGGGCTGGTTTTTGGACTAAATGAAGAGAGGAAGCCAAAGGGAGAAGCCATTTAAAACAACAAGAAGGCTAAAAAAAAAAAAGAGAAAGAAATGAGCTTTCTTGAAAAAAAAAAAAAAAAAGAGAGGAATCCATTTTGAAGAAAGAGATCTAGAGAAGAAAAAACAAGACGTAGAAATGAAATGTTTTTTAATGGTCATTGTTTTATGGCCAACAAAGAGGAAAGCCCTCAAGTTAGCACAAACGAAAAAAACAAAAGAAAAGAAAGGTAGTTTCATAACTATTCCTTTTTCATGAGTTTTGGATACGGATAAAGATTCACTTTTTCTTTTATGATTATTGACTTCCTTAGGTGTGTAATATGTAAGTAGAAGTATAAAGCTTCAACTTTTCATGCTTGTTTAAATCCCCATTCTTTTAATAAATGATGTTTTCTTTTCTTTTCTTCTTGCTATGCAAACCTCTTGCCCAGGGATTGAAAAATTGCTTTCTTTTACTTGTTTGTTTATTTCTACATGGATGGGGTTATGGTTCACAATAGCTTGAAATTTCATCTTGGTTGAAGTCATGCATTTTTTTTCTTTCTCCATATAGCATGAAAATATTAAAAAAAAAAAGCCATGTAAAGAAGAAAAGAAAGCTTTATGGAACTACATGGTTGCATGACTTTTAAGATTGAAGAATAAAAGGAATATTAAGAAAGGAAAGCCATGTAAAGATGAAAAAAAACCTTTGTGAAGCTACACATGTTGCATGATTTTTAGGATTGAAGACTAGAAGAAAATATTAAAAAAAGAAAACCACGGTGTGGGGAGAATGGTAGTTTAAAAAAAAGAAAGGGAATAAACATGCATGAAAAGCCATGATGTGTGGCCTTATTGCATTTGCATTACTTTCAATTGCCTGTCATGTGTGCTGGCAATGAAAGAATGGTTTTCTTTTTATTAAAATATATATATATAAGCATGCATGGAAAACCATGGCGTGGGACCATGGTAGTAATTGGATTCTACATTTTCCTTTGGCCTTGACATGAATAGAATAATAAAAAATATAATCATAATTTAGAAAGTCTCTTTAGTTGGAATTTTTTGATGAATACAATTTAATAAATATAAGGCTTAAAGTTTGTTCCCAACAAGGTTTATTTTCATGTGTGTTAATTTTAATTACACCCATGCAATTTTTTTTATAATTGTTCAAAATTTAATTGTAAGTTTAATTTCATGCATTGTTAATTTCCTTATTGTTTGTATTCCCATGCTCGTTTTAATTTAAGCTTTTGTACTTAAATCCATGTTAGATATATTTTATTGCATTTTAAAATTAAGCATAATAATAATGATGATGATGATGATTTTAGAGAAAGAAGAAGCATATATATATATATGAAAGATATAAGAATATAAAAATTCATTTCTTTAGAAGAATTATAAAAGCAAGCTTGCTCTAAAAGTCTTCCTAGCTGTTGGGGACTTGGTTGGAGACTTTTAGAGAGGTTTGTAAATTCTTAAAATTTAAACCCAAACTTGATTTTAAATTTCTAAGGATTTGTATGAAGACCTTTTATAAAATAATTTGTTCCTGAATACTACCTAGATATTGGGGTATTTAGTAAATTTTATTTTGTTAAAAATTTTCATACATTTCCACAACTTAAAATAAATTCATTTTGTTAAATTAACAAAAATAAATATAAAAAATAATAAAAATAATAGGACGAGGTTTTAAATATAAAAAGTCATACCCAAACTCTACTTAGATGTTGGAGAGTCCAGGTAGTCTTTTATATTTAAAAACTCGATTTTTAAATTCGCATTTGATCATCATTTGCATATGTTTCATTTTTAGATTAATGTCCTCCTTTATAAAGCATATAACTATGTTTGCTCTAGTTATGAATGTTTAATATTAATTATACTATTTTTTTTTACTACATAAAAAGTTTTCTTAAATTTTTTTAGTTTTGAACAAATAAAATTAAAATAGCATTCCGTCAAATATAATTCTTGATACTTTGCCTAGATGTTGGAAAGTTATCAATGATTATCATTTTTGAAGAGTCTTAATTTATTATTTTAAAAGGAATATTATGATAAATCTTAAATGGAAAGGTTATTTTTTAATTCTACCTTTATGTCAAAAACTTTGAAAGTATTTCTTTAATTTAAGATTTTCATAATATTCCTAAATTAAGATTTTAAGAAAAGAAAAACAAAGGGAATTATAGTTAAATATAAAAAAAGCATTTTTATTTAGAATTATAAATAGTCTATAATTAATTGGTACCAATTTTGTGGGCATTGTGGGGGTGCTAATCCTTCCCCATGGGTAACGTTTTTATAGATCAAATCTTCTTTTTAATAAAGCTTTAAACCTATTTTATTGTTTTATTAGAAAAATAAATTTTTGAGTAGCCAATCACAGCATAAAAAAGATTAGTAGCGACTCCTTATGTTTTTCATGATTTTTAAATTTTTACATCTAGCGATTGAGTTCTCCATATCGATATGTTATGACATTACCTTTCCTACTCTCTTCAAAACTCTGAAAAGTCCCTTATATCTCTAGACTAGGTCCTTATGCATGCCACAAAGGCGGAAGACTAAGTGTAGCTTCACCATCATCAAGTCCCCAACCTAGTACTGCACATCTCGTCACTTGTGATCTGCCCACTTCTTACTTTTCTTGGCTACTTTGTGTAGATAGATTCTTGCAAGGTCTGCTTGCTCTTACCAAGCCTTGGTAAACTTGTAAGCAATTGGACTAGGTCCAGTGTAGCTTGCTACAACAACTCTTGAAGTGAGTGGTTGCTGGCTTGTCACTAACTTAAATGGACTCTAGTTTGTTACCTCACTCCATTGTAAATTATAACATAGTGCATGAAGTAGGCTTCCAATAAACCATTAACTCACTCAATCTACCCATCGATTTATGGATACATGCTGTTGGAAAACTTCAAGTTTGACCCCAACAGCTTAAACAACTCTATCCAGAACTACCTAGTAAAATACCCGTCTCGATCACTAATGATGGTATACTATATGCCCTAATACTTTACCATATTCTTTAAGAATAAGGGAGCTGCCTCCTCAACTGGGCACTCCTTGGTTGCTGGAATTAATATACCATACTTGAAAAATCTGTCCACCACTACCTTGATGTTCTAAACCTATATGACTTGGGTAGTCCGACTATAAAATCCAATGAAATGCTCTCCCATAGGTGCTCAAGTATAGGCAATGGCTCTAATATATCAGTTGGAAACTTTTACTTCACCTTGTCCTGTTGGTAAACAAGACAAGTTTTAACATAGACCTCAATGCCATCTTGCATGTGAAGCCAATAATATCAATCTTGCACCAGTGCTAAGGTGTGGTGCACTCCGGGGTGGCCAACACACCTTGATTCATAGCATTCTTACATAACTTTCCTACATAGTTTCCCATGCTACAACACAAATATCCTATTCCCCCCAATGAAAAATAAGTCATCTTACTATAAAAAATGTCTAGTTTTACCTTGTTAGGCATACTCCATGAGCATCTTGGCTGTAAGATCATTGGCCAATCCCCCTTTAATTCTCGACACTAGGGAACTATTTGGTTGGATGATGGTCGCAAGCATCGTCTTCCTACTAAGTGTACCAACCACTATGTTAGCCTTTCCAGGCTTGTACTCTATCCTAAAATCAAACTCTACCAAAAAATCCTACCATCTATCTTGCTTAAAAGACAGGTTTTTTTGAGTTTGGAAGTAGCTTGTCACAATATTATTAGCTCTAACCACAAATCTAGATCCCAGCAAGAAATGTCTCCATGTATCATCTTTTTTTTTTGGATCGTGTACTTGCGATCAATCTCATTAAGCTTTTGGCTCTCAAAGGCAATCAAATGGTTTTCCTACATCAACATCCCTCGAATGGCAAAGTCTAAGGTGTTTGTATGCACCTCATATGGCTTAGTGTGATCTGGCAAAGCAAGAATAGGCTCTTTAATCACTACATGCTTCAATCGATCAAAGGCTTATTGGCACTCTTGACTCTAATCCCACACTCTTCCCTTCTTGAGCATGTCTATCAAAGGTGTAGTGATGGTAGAATGGCCTTTGATGAAGTACCTGTAATAGTTCACCAATCTAAGGAATGATTTTAGCTTTGTGACCTTGGTTGGCAACTCCCAATCTAGTATGACTTGGACTTTGCTTCCATCCATTTAGATCTTGCTACCTCCAACAATGTGGCCTAAGAATTGCATCTCCCTTTTAGTAAAGGAACATTTCTCTTTCTTTATGAATAGCTCATTTTTCCATAATACCTAGAACACTTGCCTAAAGTGCTCCACATGCTCCTCCAATGATCAATTATAAATCACAATATTGTTAAGATAAGCCATAACAAAACAATGTAGGAATGGTTGCAGTACCTTGTTCATTACAATGCAAAATGTTGCTAGCACATTGGTCAAGTCGAAAAGCATCTCCAAGAACTCATAAGATCTATAACGAGTAACACAAGCTATCTTATGCTTATTCCCTTTAGTAATTCTGACTTGGTTGTAGCCTGACTATAAGTTTAGCTTGGTGAACCACCTATCATCTCCAAACTGGTCAAACAAATTTGCAAATGAGTGGGATTGGGTACCTGTTCTACATTGTTAGCTTGTTCGGTGCCTTATAATCTGTACATAGTTGTAAGAACCCATTATGCTTTTGCTAGAATAATAGATAGGGTTTTGATGGTCTGATATAGCCTCCATGAATAAGCACATTGAGCTATCTTCGTAACTTCTCCAACTTTGAGGATGACATTTCATATGGGGCTTTAGCTAGTGGGGCAGCATTTGAAACCAACTCAATTTTATGATCCACCACTTTCTTTGGTGGCAACCTCTAAGGTAAAGCAACAAGCATCATGTCTCTGAATGACTCTAGCACCTTTAGTATTTCCAAAGGGGTGTCAACACTGTTATGCCTAGACTCCTCCATCTTTAAAGCTATAAGGAAAGTGTCTTCATTTTTGCTCACTCTTTTGGCCAGTTGTATAGTAAACAACATACTCAATTCTCACTCATTGGCACAATGCATGGGTATTAATAGTCCACTATGCAAATACAATTGGTGAAAGATACTAGAAGTGTACAATACAATTAATGAATTTTAAACTAACAACAAGATTATAATCATCCTAGTTCGGCTAAAGCCTTTATGGGAGATGGCATCATGCCTCTATGTTGATAGGAAAATTTCTTTTTTCTTTTTTTTGTACTTTATTTTTTTACGATTACACATTATGGACAATGTGATGTTTAAGTTTAGGGGTATGGGAAAATTGCTCAAAATATTTACTAATTTTTTTG
This sequence comes from Durio zibethinus, assembly GCF_047325235.1. Taxonomy (NCBI): domain Eukaryota; kingdom Viridiplantae; phylum Streptophyta; class Magnoliopsida; order Malvales; family Malvaceae; genus Durio; species Durio zibethinus. Next base: position 17,594,138 of record NC_143178.1, read on the forward strand.
AATTTTCCTAGAGTTTGCTTTGAAATTGAGCTTGACTTGTAGCTTGAATCGTTATTATACTTTCTTTGATTAGCTTTTCATGAAGCCAATGATAGGTAAAGATTGAGAATGAATATAACTTTAGGAAAAGATTGAATTTGTCTGAGATATGAGATGATGCTTAGGTTTAGTGAATTCTTGAATATGAGTTTTCATTCGTGAGTTGATGCTTTAATCATTGAATTGCATTTTTTTATCTACTGATTGATTATGTGAGCATGAAATATTTTTTGCATTAGTCTTTGAAGTTGAGTTTCATGTTCTAGAATTTGTTTTGATCATCCCTCGAAGTGAAATCTTAGAAAACATGCTTACGAAAATGATATAGGCTATCTTTGGATCGTTTAAGCCTTTTCCAACCAACCTTGATATGAAATTTCACATAGGCACCTCATCTAAGCTTAATGAAAGCCTTTCTTTGTTTTGAAACCATATTACAATCCCAAAGCCTTGATTTGTATATTTTTTATCTTTTGGTCCCTTACCTTATATGTATTGAGACATTCATACATCATTTTGAGCTTTGTATTATTGGGAAAGAAGGGTGGAGCTTGGAAAAAGAATGGGAAAATAAAAAGAAAAGAAGAAAAACCAAAAAGTAAAAAAAGGTAAACCTGCCTTGCAAAAGAAAAAAATGAAATGAAAAAACAAACAATAAAGTGGTGAAATAACAAAAAAACGAAGAAAGAAAGAAAAGGTAAGCAAAAACTAAGTTTGGAGGAGATTCTTTAGATAAATATTACCTTTCTTACCTTGAGAGCTCAACAGAGAATGATCTTAGACAAAGTAATTTATAGTTAAGGTGCATAGGCCTAATATGTCTTTCACCATACCTTGACCCTAGCTTTACATTACAAGCTTATAAAAGTCTTAAATGATCCTTGGTCATGTGTTTATCTACATGAGTGGAGAAAGATGTGATAAGCAAACATATGAAAATTGAGAACACTTTATTGATCTTTGTTCCTAGATTTTCATGTTTTGCATAATAGTACTAGATTACATGCAAAGATTTGTGAGAGGTATTTCTTATTTTTGGGAACCATAGTTAGGAATGAACTTAACTTAGGTTGACTCTTGTGAAATAGCCTATATTCATGATTTTGCTTTAGTTATATCCATTATTCAATCCATGAGGCATTCATGTTGAATGAACTGTTGAAAGTATATGATAATTCTTACTCAATCTTGTTTTACTTGAGGACAAGCAAAAGCTTAAGTTTAGGAGTTTGATTGCACAAAAATTTTAGCATTTTCTTACTCATTTTTAGTGTAATCTATCTTGAATTTTGGTTTAACCCTCAAGCATTTTGGCAAAAATAACCTTAAATGCATAATTGTTCCATGTGTAAGTGAAAATATAGAAAATGAGGAATTTTGGAGTATTTTGACTCATTTTGGGGGATTTATGGTGCTAAAAGCTAGAAAACGCCACAACTAGTGTAATTATGCTACATTGCCTTTAAGGGGAGTTTTTCTTAACCTTTTCTTTTATAATTTCTTAAGCTTAAATGAACTTTATGGAACATTATTTCAATTCTCAATTCTCATAATTTTCATTTGGAATTGTCTTCTTTAGCTCAATAATGCATTCTCACCTTTTTAGTATCTTTATACATGCTTGAAAGGTAATAAGTGCATTAAGTAGTTGGAAGTTAACATTAACTTAGTAATTTTTCAGAATTAGTCTAAGGATTATAATGCATAATTTTTCCATTTAATGGCTAAAAATTTGGTAGCAAAATGAAGAAGGACTTTGCTAAAGTAGGTGCCAAAATATTAAAAGCAATTGCAAGTGAGCCGTTAATGCAAGCAACATGCACTACAAGAAATTTTTCATATATTGATGCTTGGATATATTGACTATCAAATTGCATTAGTAAAAGAGATTTATATTGATGGCTTTTTAATACCGTAAAAATATACCATACCTATTCTAACACTTTATACAACCATCGATATAAATACATTTTTTATTATGCTCTATAACTATCTGTCAGTATAAATATATTATATATTAATACTTACCTATACTGAAGGAGGAGGAGCTTAACCTACCTCGCAATTGGAAGCTTTTTCAACTATGCACCATGCATCCACATCTTTCTTTTTCTTTTTTATTTTTGCATATCTGATTTTTTTTTCATAAAAATTTCAAACACTTTATCAACATTTTTGTCCAACAATTTACTAAAAAAAATGAAAATAATATTAAAAAAATTATGTTAGAAAAGTCAAGATAACTCCCTAAGTATCAATTTTACCTATTTACACTAATTTAGGCCAATTACTTAAATTGCACCAAAAATCTTCCAAAATGTATCAAAATTGTCCAAAATTTCTCAATTTCATAATTTGTACTTATACATGAGATAAATGTGCATTTAGTAGTAATTTTGCCGAAATCCTAAGGAACAAGCCAAAATATATGAAAATTACACTAAAAATAAGCAAAAAAATGCTAAAATTTTAATACAATCAGCAATAAAATGGATGAGGTGTAGTTCCTATCTAATTATCCTAGACACCTACATAGAGTACAGTACCCAGTTCAGCTAAGCGTGTTCATCCTAGGGTTGAGCCACCTAGGCCTTACATTCTTTTCCTTTAAAGGTTTAAGAAGCAAAAGTAAGAGAATCAATTCTTCAAATTTTTAGAGGCGTTTAAAAAGTTACAAATTAACATTCTTTTTACAGATGCATTATAGCAAATGCCAACCTATGCTAACTTAATGAATGACATTATCTCTAGAAAAAAAAAGACTAGAAGACTATGAGATAGTTGCCATTACTAATGAGTGCACATCTTTGATTCAGAGATGACTACTTGCAAAATTGAAGGATTTTAATAGTTTTACCATTCCTTGCACCATATGTGGTATGCCTTTTTATAGAGCTTTATGCGACTTAGGCGCTAGTACCAACTTGATGCCCTAGTTTATTTTTAAGAAATTAGGCATATAAGAGCCTAAGCCCCTTTCGGTCACTCTATAGCTAGCTAATAGATCATTGAAATATCTTCAAAAGATTGTGAAGAATATATTGGTGAAGGTTGATGAATTCATTTTGCCTACTGATTTTATAGCTCTAGATATAGAGTGGACTGTGAGATTTGGATTGTATTAGGGAGATTTTTTTTAAACATTTGTAAAGCTTTAATTGATATGCAAAAAGAGGAATTGACCATGCAAGTTCATAATCAGAAGGTTTAGTTTAATGTTTTCAAGGCTTTGGAATACCTTGATGATTTGATGAGTGCTCGAGGGTAAAGGTAGTTAGTAGATTTGTTGTTGATATTTTTCACCTAGAGTACCCTATCTCACTTATTAAGAAATCCCCTATAGTTGATGAGGTAAAACATATGGATTCGAGTGATGATGATGATGATGAGATATTGACGACCTCTGCTTGTCAATTTGCACGACCTCTCGGTGTCAAGCCTTTAATTGATTTGAAACTCTTCATAGAATGATTAGACCTTTAATTCTAGATTCACTAGTCTTTGAGAATTTTCAATTTCATCAAGTCTATCTTAGTTCTTCTAGGAATGAGGGTGATGGGTTAGTTGCTAATGATGGGATATCAATGTCGGTTAATTTATTGATCTTTGAGAATTTTCAATTTAATAATGCTTATAATAGTCCTTCTTGGTGTGAGGAAGTGGAAATGATGCAAGGAAGATATGATATGGCTAATGTTGATGATATGTTAAAGGATTGGATGTTGAAACTAAAACCCACTTACCTTAGTCCTTCTAGGTGTGAGGTTGAAGGTTTTGTTAAGAGTTTCACTATTACTCCTACTTGTACACATGATCCACCATTAGACCCTAGTTTGAATAAGTCGTTAAGAGAAAGGTTCATAAATGGTTGTATTCGGCAATTAAGTGTGGAGTGATCATTATGAACATATAGTATGAGCTTGTTTTAATAGTTTAGCTTTTGACTTTAAATAAATCATTTCTGAAGAGGCAACCAAGATTTTATTTCATGTTTTTTTTTTTTGTTCATGTTTGTGTATATATGTGTTTTCATGTTATTGATTTTTTTTATGTTGATTTGTTCATATTTGTTCATAGTTATTCATTTGATTATGTTGCCTATACTTGTTCATTTGTTCCTTTATTCATTTGGTTATGTTTTTCTTTGTACATGTTGATGTAGTTTCTTTGTGTAGTTGTTTCCTTATTTTGTAGGTTGAATAAAAGCTTAAAGAAAGGATACACTAGATTAGCTAAAGCCTTCATGGGAGATGGCATCATGTCTTCATGTTGATAAGGGAGTTTCCTTATTCTTTTCCTTTCTGCTTTATTTTTTTATGATTACACATTGTGGACAATGTGATGTTTAATTTTTGGGGTATGGGAAAATTGCTTAAATATTTTTACAAAATTTTTTGAATTTTCCTTGAATTTGCCTTGAAATTCAACTTGACTTGTAGCTTGAATCATTAGTATGCTTTCTTTGATTAGTTTTTCATGAAAACAATGATAGGTACAAATTGAGAATGAATATAACTTTAGAAAAAGATTGAATATTGTCTGAGATATGAGATGATCTTAGGTTTAGTGAATTCTTGAGTATGAGTTTTCATTTGTGAGTTGATGCTTTGATCGTTGAATTGCATTTTTTTTATCTAGTGATTGATTATGTGAGCATGAAATATTTTTTTCATTGGCCTTTGAAGTTGTGTTTCATGTTCTAGAATTTGTTTTGATCATCTATCGAGGTGAAATCTTAGAAGACATAAGATTAGGGAAATGATATAGGCCATCTTTAGATCTTTTGAGCCTTTTCCAGCCAACCTTGATATAAAATTTTACATAGGGACCTCGTCTAAGCTTAATGAATGCCTTTCTTTGTTTTGAAACCACATTACAAGCCCAAAGCCTTGATTTGTACATTTTCTATCTTTTGGTCCCTTACCTTATATGCATTAGGACATTTATGCATCTTTTTGAGCTATGCATCATTAGGGAATAAGTGGAGCTTGGAGAAAGAATGGGAAAATAAAAAGAAAAGAAAAAAAAAAGTAAAGCTACCTTGCAAAAGACAAAAAATAAAGTGGTGAAATAATAAAAAAAAAGAATAAAAGAAAGAAAAGGTAAGCAAAAACTAAGTTTGGAGGTGATTCTTTAGACAAACATTACCTTTCTTACCTTCAGAGCTCAACAAAGAATGATCCTAGACAAAGTAACGCATAGTTAAGGTACATGGGCCTAAAATGTCTCTCAACATGCCTTGACCCTAGGCTTACATTACAAGCTTAAAAAGTCCTAAATGATCCTTGCCCATGTGTTTATCTACATTAGTGGAGAAAGATGTGATAAGCAAACATATGAAACTTGAGCACACTTCATTGATCTTTGTTCTTAAATTTTCATGTTTTGCATAACAATACTAGATTACATGCAAGGATTTGTGAGAGGTATTACTTGCTTTTGGGAATGATAGCTAGGAATGAACTTAACTTAGGTTGATTTTTATAAAATAGCCTATATTCATGATTTTGGCTTTAGTTATATCCATTTTCAATCCATGAGGCATTCATGTTGAATGAAGTGTTGAAAGTATATGATGATTCTTGGTCAATCTTGTTTTGCTTAACGACAAGCAAAAACTTAAGTTTAGGAGTTTGATTGCACAAAATTTTAGTATTTTCTTATTCGTTTTCAGTGCAATTTATCTTGAATTTTGGAGTGACCCTTGAGAATTTGGGCAAAAATAATCTTAAATGCATAATTGTTCCATGTGTAGGTGAAAATATTGAAAATTAGGAATTTTGGAGTATTTGTACTCATTTTGGAGGATTTATGGTACTAAAAGCTAGAAAACACCATAACTAGTGTAATTGTGCTACATTACCTTTAAGGGGAGTTTTTCTTAACCCTTTTTTCTATGATTTCTTAAGCTTAAATGAATTTTATGGAACCCTATTTCAAGTCTCATTTCTTATAATTTTTATTTGGAATTGTCTTCTTTAGCTCAATAATGCATTATCACCTTTTTAATATCTTTATACATGCTTGAAAGGTAATGGGTGCATTAAGTAGTTGGAAGTTAACTTTGAATTAGTAATTTTTCAGAAATTTTCTAAGGATTATAATGCATAATTTTTCCATTTAGTGGCTAAAAATTTGGCAACAAAATGAAGAGGGACTTTGCTAAAGTACGCACTAAAGTATTAACAGCAATTGCAAGTGAGCCGTTGATGCAAGCACCGTGCACTACAAGAAATTTTCCATATACTGATGCTTGGTTATATTAACTATCAAATTGTATTAGTAAAAGACATTTATACTGATGGTTTTTTAATACCGTCAAAATATATCATACATATTCCAACACTTTATGCAACCGTCAGTATAGACAAACTTTTTATGATGCTATATAACTTTTTGTCAATATAAGTATGTTATATACTAACACTTACCTATACTGAAAGGAAGAGGAGCTTAACTTGCCTTGCAATCACAAGCTCCTTTAACTATGCACCATGTGTCCACATTTTTTCTCTTTTTTTTTCCACCTCTAATTTTTTTCTTTTTCTTTTCACAAAAATTTCAAACACTTTATGAACATTTTTTTCCTAAAATTTACTAGAAAAAATATGAAAATAATACTAAAAAAATTGTGCTAGAAAAGTCAAGAAAACTCTTTAAGTATCAATTTTACCTATTGACACTAATTATGCCAATTACTTAAATTGCACTAAAAATCTTCCAAAAATGTATCAAAATTGTCCAAAATTTCTCAATTTCAGAATTTGTACCTATACATGAGATAAATGTGCATTTAGGAGTAATTTTGCCAAAAATCCTAAGGAAGAAGCCAAAATATATGAAAATTACACTAAAAATAAGCATAAAAATACTAAAATTTTAGTGCAATCAGCAAAAAGGTGGATGAGGTGTAGTTCCTGTCCAATTATCCTAAACACCTATATATAGTACAATACCCAGTTCAGCTAAGCCTGCTCCTCTTAAAGTCGAGCCACCTAGGCTTTACATTCTTTTCCCTTAAAGGTTTAAGAAGGAAAAGTAAAAGAAGTAATTCTCCAAATTCTTAGAGGTGTTTAAAAAGTTATAGATTAATATCCCTTTTATAGATGCATTACAGTAAATGCCAACCTATGCTAAATTCATGAATGATGTTATCTCTCAGAAAAGGATACTAGAGGACTAGATAGTTGCACTTACTAGTGAGTGCACATCTTTTATTCAAAAAGGACTACCTACAAAATTGAAGGATTTCAGTAGTTTTACCATTCCTTGCACCATGGGTAGCATGTCTTTTGGTAGAGCTTTATGCGACTTAGGAGCTAGTATCAATTTGATACCCTAGTCCATTTTTAAGAAATTAGGCATATAAGAGGCTAATCCCCTCTTGGTTACTCTATAATTAGCTGATAGATCAATGAAATATCTTTAAAAGATTGTAGAGAATGTCTTGGTGAAGGTAGATAAATTCATTTTGCTTGCTGATTTTGTGGTTCTAGATATAGAGGTGGATCGTGAGATCTCAATTGTTCTAAGGAGATCTTTTTTAGCCATTTGTAAGGCTTTGATTGATTTATAGAAAGGGCAATTGACCATGCAAGTTCAAGATCAGGAGGTTTAATTTAATATTTTTAAGGCTTTGAAATACCTTAATGATTTGATAAGTGCTAGAGGATAAAGGTATTTGGTAGATTTGTTGATGATGTTTTTCACCTAGAGTACCCTATCTCATATCTTAAGGAATGCCCTATAGTTGATGAGGTAGAGCATACAAATTTGAGTGATGATGGAGATCAGATATTGATGGTCCTTACTAGTCGATTTACGCCACTTCCCAATGTTGAGCCATTAGTTGATTCTGACACTCTCTATAGAATGATTAGACCTTCAATTCTAGATTCACTAATCTTTGAAAATTTTCAATTTAATCAAGTCTATCTTAGTCCTTTTATGAATGAGGGTGACAGGTTAGTTGCTAGTGATGGGATATCAACGTTGGGTGATTTACCAATCTTTGAAAAATTTCAATTTAATCATGCTTATAATAGTCCTTCTTGGTGTAAGGGTGTGAAAATGATGCAAGAAGGATATGATATGGTTAATGTTGATGATATGTTGGTGGATTGGATGTTGAAACCAAAACCCACTACCTTAGTCCTTCTAGGTGTGATGTTAAAAGTTTTGTTGAGAGTTTCACTGTTACTCCTACTTGCCCACATGATCCACTATTAGACCCTAGTTTGAATAAGGTGGATAAAAGAGAGGTCCTTAAATGGCTGGATTCGACAATTAAGTGTAGAGTGATCGTTATGAACATATAGCATGAGCTTGTTTTGATAGTTTAGCTTTTGACTTAAAATAAAGCATTTCTTAGGAGGCAACCTAGCTTTACTTTTCATGTTATTTTGTTTTCATTCATGTTTGTGTATATATGTGTTTTCATGTTATTGATTTTTTTTATGTTGATTTGTTCATATTTGTTCATACTTGTTCATTCAATTATGTTGCCTATACTTGTTCATTTGTTCCCTTTTTCATTTGGTTATGATTTTTTTTGTACATATTGATGTAGTTTCTTTGTGTAGTTGTTTCTTGGTTTTGTAGGTTGAATAAAAGCTTAAAGAAAGGATACACTGGTTCAATTAAAGCCTTCATAGGAGATGGCATCATGTCTTTATATTTATAGCGGAGTTTCCTTATTCTTTTCCTTTGTGCTTTATTTTCTTTATAATTACACAATGTGGACAATGTGATGTTTAAGCTTAGGGGTATGGGAAAATTGCTCAAAATTTTTACAAAATTTTTTTAATTTTCCTTGAGTTGCTTTGAAATTGAGCTTGACTTGTAGCTTGAATCATTAGTATGCTTTCTTTGATTAGTTTTTCATGAAACCAATGATAGGTAGAGATTGAGAATGAATATAACTTTAGGAAACGATTGAATATTGTGTGAGATATGAGATGATGCTTAAGTTTAGTGAATTCTTGAGTATGATTTTTCTTTTATGAGTTGATGCTTTGATCATTAAATTGCTTTTTTTTTTAATCTAGTGATTGATTATGTGAGCATGAAATATTTTTTGCATTGGTCTTTGAAGTTGAGTTTCATGTTCTAGAATTTGTTTTGATCATCTATCGAGGTGAAATCTTAGAAGACATAAGGTTAAAGAAATGATATAGGCCATCTTTGGATCTTTTGAGCTTTTTCCAGCCAACCTTGATATAAAATTTTACATAGGCACCTCATCTAAGCTTAATGAAAGCCTTTCTTTGTTTTGAAACCACAATACAAGCCCAAAGCCTTTATTTGTATATTTTCTATCTTTTTGTCCCTTACCTTATATGCATTGGGACATTCATGCATGATTTTAAGCTATGCATTATTAGGGCAGAAAGGTGGAGCTTGGAAAAAGAATGGGAAAAAAACTGAAAAGAAAAAAAAAAGTAAAGCTACCTTGGAAAAGAAAAAAAAATAAATAAATTGGTGAAATAACAAAGAAAGAAAGAAAAGGTAAGCAAAAACTAAGTTTGGAGGTGATTCTTTAGATAAACATTACCTTTCTTACCTTGAGAACCCAACAAAGAATGATCCTAGACAAAGTAATGCATAGTTAAGGTACATGGGCCTAAAATGTCTTTCACCATGCCTTGACCCTAGCCTTACATTACAAGCTTATAAAAGTCCTAAATGATCCTTGGTCATGTGTTTATTGACATTAATGGAAAAAGATGTAATAAACAAACATATGAAACTTGACCATACTTTATTGATCTTTGTTCTTGAATTTTCATGTTTTGCATAACAATACTAGATTACATGTAAAGATTTGTGAGAGATATTCCTTGCTTTTGGGAACCATAGTTAGGAATGAACTTAACTTAGGTTGATTCTTGTAAAATAGCCTATATTCAAGATTTTGCTTTTGTTATATCCATTATTCAATCCATGAGACATTCATGTTGAATGAAGTGTTGAAAGTATATGATGATTCTTGCTCAATTTTGTGTTGCTTAAGGACAAGCAAAAGCTTAAGTTTAGAAGTTTGATTGCACAAAAATTTTAGTATTTTCTTACTCATTTTTAGTGTAATTTACTTGAATTTTGGCTTGACCCTTGAGAATTTTGGCAAAAATAATCTTAAATGCATAATTGTTTCACGTGTAGGTGAAAGTATAGAAAATGAGGAATTTTGGAGTATTTGTAATCATTTTGGAGGATTTATGGTGCTAAAAGCTAAAAAAAATGCCATAACTAGTGTAATTGTGCTACATTGCCTGTAAGGAGAGTGTTTCTTAACCCTTTTTTCTATGATTTCTTAAGCTTAAATGAACTTTTTGGAACCTTATTTCAAGTCTCAATTTTCATAATTTTCATTTGAAATTGTCTTCTTTAGCTCAATAATGCATTATCACCTTTTTAGTATCCTTATACATGCTTGAAAGGCAATAGGTGCATTAAGTAGTTGGAAGTTAACTTTGAATTAGTAATTTTTCAGAATTTTTCTAAGGATTATACTGCATAATTTGTCCATTTAATGGCAGAAAATTTGGCAACAAATTCAAGAGGGTCTTTGCTAAAATAGGCACCAAAATTTTAAAAGCAATTGCTAGTGAGCCATTGATGCAAGCACCATGCACTACAAGAAATTTTTCATATACTAACGCTTGGTTATATTAGCTATCAAACTGAGTTAGTAAAAGAGATTTATACTAATGGTTTTTTAATACCATCAAAATATACCATAACTATACCAACACTTTATACAATCATCAGTATATATAAACTTTTTATGACGTTATATAACTATCTGTCAGTATAAGTATGTTATAAGTATGTTATAAGTATGTCAGTATAAGTATGTTATATCTATCAATATAAGTATGTTATATAACTATCTCTCAATATAAGTATGTCAGTATAGACAGTGCCTATACTAACACTTTATTTTTTCATCAGTATATACTGATATTTTTCTGATAGTATATAAATAATTGTCAGTATATGCATTTGTATACTGACAGATTGTATTTTAACTATTGGTATAAGTTCTAACTAGCAAATTCTATCCATAGGTAAACGATACTTATACCATCAGAAGTAATTAATGGTCAATATAGTCATAAGATATGCTAATGGTAATATCTACCATCAGTATACATTAGAAAAAAATTTTTATATGTTGACTCTTAATTATATTAACAGTCAAATTGTGTCAATAAATGATATTTATGCTGATGGATTTTTTATACCGTTAGAATATTAATATCTATACCAACACTTTGTATAACTGTCAGTATAGGCAAATTTTTTTACAATATATAAATATCCATCAATATAAGTATGTTATATACTAATAGTCCTTATAACCATCAATATCAACTCCAAAATAAATTAATTCCTAATTTCTTTTTTGAAAAATATTAATTTATAATATTTCCCTCTAATAAAAATTCCCAAAACCTATCATTTCTCAAATTTTCCTAAAATTAAATACTAAATTAAATAATTGCAAGACAAAAAAACAACTTATTTATAATAATTAAAAAAACAAATATTACATTTAATAAATTACTAAATAATCAATCAATATAGATTAAAATTTAAATCCAACATAAAATTGAACCTTACACTTTTAAAGACTCTTCATTGCCACTAAATCAAAACTTTATTGAATAATTTATTTTTTATTTTTAATATATAATCATTTTGTTAATTTCACTTTTAAAATTTAAAAACTCCAGTATCATTGAATTTGATAATTTTTTCAAATATATATACCAAAATGTTATTAAGGCTTAATAACACTTTAATTATACCAAAATCCAATAAAAAGCTTCATTCTCCTTTTTCTCGTCTCCTTAAAAATCTCTACATGTCTTCTCCAAAAACCCATAAAGAGAAGTAGAAATGCAAACCAAATCTGAAAAACAATAACAACTTTTCCCACCTTGCCTCAATCTATCGCTTGTCAGTATTTCTCTCAACTGCTAGTCTCTCTTGATTACATTACTGTATGTTTCTTTTGCTTTTTTCTTTTTAATTTTGATCTTTGAAATTTATTATAATTGAAAGCTTGAATTAACCAATTTAATTAAGTAATTTTTTTTAAGATTCTAAGAAATTTTCACGTTAGAATTTTTGGGGTTTCTAATTTTCTGATGATAACAAAAAAAGCTTTCATTTTTCTTTTTATTTTTTTAATTTTAAAAAACAAATAATAATTTGAGTAAAGACTTTAAGACCTCCAGGCATAAACAAATGGTATTTTCAATTTCATCTATGCCTTGAAAAATTTTTAAAGATGAATCCCTTCCTTCAATCCTAAAAAGCCTTTTCTACTTCCACATTTTTGCTTCCACATCGGTTCCTCTCTCTTTTCATGTCATTACTTCATCAAAGTTTAGCGTTTCTCCTCTCATGTCATTTTTGCTTTTCATTCTAGTACCTATAATTTTTTTAGTAAAAATGTTTACCTTAATTGGTTAGTTTGTTTGACTAGAAAATGCAATGAGATTTGTTTGAATTTTTATGTGATTTTTTCTTTCACTTGCATATTTATGCTTACTTTTATCTTTTTAGGTGTTGGAAAAAGATCAAATATGAAGTAGATTGATCAATTAACTACCCAATTTGTATAAATTAACTTCGTGTTCACCGATTCACATTACAGTCTTACTGTTCTAATTTTCCCACTTGCTGTTTTTGTGCTTTCAAAGTTGGTGCAATAAAAGTATATAACTAAAGCTATAAGTGTTTCAACTATAGGCTTTATTGAAACTTTATTTTTCTTACTTGTAAACAATAATGTATGTATGCTCCTAAAGAAAGTAGAAACAATGTATATGTGCAAATTTTCTTTTTTAACCCAATGTTACTTTAGCTACCTAGGAGGGTAAAAAAGAAAATGAAATGAAAAGGTTGTGTATGCTATTTTATATTGCTTTTTTAATCTTGGTGTCTAAAATGCAGATTAAATCTGCAATTCAACAAGTGATTATTTGTTTCAATATGTTTAGGAAATAGATAAACAAATACCTTTATGGATGAAATTGATACAAAGGTTTGAATTTTGTTACTTTTCATGTCTTCTTAGTTTGGCCTTATAATTAATTACTCAAACAACCAAGGACAAGATTCATAAATGCATCACTTAAAGTTACTATGGTGATTTTACATGTGGACAAGGAAACATATGATATTAAAAGGAGTAATGTTAGGCTTAAGAAAACCATTATCAAGGTAGTTCATATAAATGATTATTTCAGTTGTCAAATTCTTACCATATAATTTGTCTGGATCCAATAAATAACATTTTTGCTTTTGTTACAGATGAGATCCAGTTGAAATTTCTGCATTGACATTATTTTACTATGTGTTATTCTAGGGATCGCTTCCTATTTGTACAAGTAAGCTCTCTATCTTATTCTCTTTACTTTTTGATCTTAAGATAATGTTTCCAGATGCAAATTTTAAATGCTTTTGCCACCAACCCTCAAATTTAACTTTTCCAGCACAAATAGTTTTATTTTCTACTTTTTAGCCAAATATGAAATAGTTGAACTTACTTACTAGTTATTAGCTTCCATTATCAAATTATGAAGTTTGCAATCCAAAACCATCAGCTAAGAAAGATTGATTAAATATTAGCATCCATATTGTGTAATTGTATCTAGTTTTTTGAAGTTGAATGTAGTGAATAATGTGATTGGCAAGATGCCAAGACCATTTTCTAGGAACTACATATATAAAAAAAAGAAAAAACTGAAAAACCTAGATCTTGTCAAAACCCCTTATCTTTGTTTTCAACCTTTTTTGTTTAGGGAACTAAATCTAGTATCTCTTTTTATATTATATCAATTCAATTTTTAGTTTCTTATAAGCTCTTTTTAATTTCTTCAATGTTACTTGCTATTATAAGATTAGTCAATTTAAAACAGTTATATTAGTTTTTGAGGTAAAAGTTTTCCCTTTTATGCTTTTGCCAGTACTTCCTAGTTTAAGTGGTCAGAAATACTATTTTCCCATCATGTGTACAGAATTGATAGCTATGTGCACTAAATGAATTGGGCTAGATTTTATACTTGCTTCATTGTAGATCTACTTAATAATTCTAGAAGTTGATATTCTAAGAATTGTATATATGAGTTGTTGATCATCTTTTAGTTTGTGCCTTTGACTTAGAAATTTTTCTAATGAGTCCTTTCCCTGTTACAATATACTTTAATGAATTGATTTTAGAGGTTTTTGCCACAACTTTTTTAATCAAATGGTGAATGGTACAAAATTCTTCTATCACTCGAGGTTTTTAATGTATCGATTTAGCATATAGTCTGTTATTCATATATTTTACTACCCTTAAGAAACCATTTTAATCAAATTCTTTTATTGACTGCTAAATTATTTATGTTATTGTAATAGGACTTGATCTTTTAGCCCTTTAATAATATATATCATTGCTTCGTGGCATGGCTTTGCATACAAAAAAGTATATATTTTTTTACATTTTAGTGTGTTTTACCTTCTAGGAGGCACGTTCTATTTGTAGCAATAATATTAGTCAATTTCACTATAGTTTCAAGTAAAAAAGCTCACAAATATACCACTACTAAATATATTCACCTTTACATCACAAAAGCAACACATAATACATAGTTTGCTGATAGATTAACACATTACCAATAACCAATATGGTAAGCCCTTTCCATGTGCCTTTATCTACAATTTTTTAGTGAAATCTAGGTTCCTAATGGCATCAACTCAATGATGAATCAAGGCCTTTTTTAAGTGTTCATTACTTTAAGCATATATATGTGAAGGCTAACTTTTAAGCTCATAGAATTCGATAATAGAATCTGTTTGATAGGGGTTGTAGATCCCATGTTAAGATTAGTTTTGGCTGTAGCAGTTCAAATCCTTTTTGGGAAGCATCTTCATAAGCAAAAATTCCTCATTTGTTTCATCATTGTTCAGCTTGTCAGATGGAATGAGATTCTCTTGTCTAATTTTTTAAACTAAGTTTTCTTTTTTATGGGGTGAAATAGTTGCCTAAGGAAGGAACTACTAAAGGCAAATTCACTTCGTCAAAACCTTTTTTAAATGTGGCAATTGAATTCAATGATGTTTGTTTTATGGATATTTGTTTTATCAGACTTAGTACAATGACTTTAGATCTTGATTTATACTAAGCTTGTGAATTATAAATAATTTATTTATAGTTTTAATGTTATTAAATATTTTTACTTTATTGTGTATCTTTTTTTATATGAAAACATATTATATTGTGATTTATAAATAAATTAATATTAATAATTGAAAATTAATTAAAAGAATTTACAAACATCTACTTGACTGTTGGAATATTTTAGGCAATATTGGCAATCATCAATCGTCAGTAAAATATAATAAAAAATTAAAATATACAAGTCTACTGATAGGGGTTAACCATCAGTATAGGTAAGAAAAATTAAAAGATTTATGTCTATACTAACGGGTGCTAATTGTCGGTATAGGTAAGAAAATTAAAACATACAAATCTATACTAATAGGCATTAAGTGCCAGTATGGGTAAGAAAAATTACAAGTCTATACTGACAGGTGTTAACTATTGATAAAAATATAATGCTAAAATACACATCAGGAGCTATACCAATAGATATATAATTACCAACGGATTTGAACCATAGGTATATTTGTGCGAGCTATTCTGACAATTTAAAAACTACCAGTATAGGTCTATAACGACAAGGGATATACCAATGGTTAAAAATTCATCGGAATAGACATTTTAACAATTGGTATAGGGTTTATTGTGCAATATAATAGATTTTTAGGTTTTACTAATAGTTTTTTAAGCGTCAATATATGGCAGTTTTCTTGTAATGATGGGATCAAATGCATTTTGGCACCACACTTGAAGATTCAAAGAAGACTAAATGGAGTTGCTGAGTTGGCTATTTGAAGGCTTCCCATTGGTCATAATTTTGAATTCATGGAGTTCAAAGAATCATGAGAAGAAGGCTTGAAAGAAAGGGGAGCTAAAGCAACCAAACAAGCAAACAAAAGCCATGAAGTAAGGGAGGATGAAAGATCTAAAAGTCTAGTGGTTACATAGATATTTTGCTGCAATTTTAAGGGCTAAAGTGCCTTGCATTTGCCTATAAATAAGAGAGAGTGGCTAGCCACAAGAGAGCTTTTAGATAGATTTTTAGATTTTTAGTTTGAAGTTTCTACACTTTATTTTCTCTATACTTTTATTTTCTTACTTTCCAAACAAGGCTGTTTGGCACTTTCCTTGCTTTACTTTCCATACAAATTTAACTTTCCTTCATCAATTTTCAATGTACTTTTAGATTTTGTCAATAAAATTTCAAGAATCTTAAGGTTTGCCTTCAATTTTCTTTGATTTCTTGTGATCATCAATATTATTTGGTAGTTTTAGTTTTGACCTCTTTGTAGTGTTTTGATTGAAACTTACTCAAATCTAGCTTGTTTTAAGCCAATTTTTTTTCTTTGATTCCTAAATCATAAATCTTTAGATCTAATAGAAAAATCTCATTCAAATTACATCCATAAAATTCTAGATCTAGCTCCCAAGTTTTGGCTAAACTCAACTATCAAAGTTGAACTTTGCATGAGTGATAGTATAGCAAGGATCTTCTTTCCATCTTGGTCATTGGTTTGCATCTCTTATGCTTTACACTCTTTAATTCATGTGTTTACTTCCATTTTAGCCTTTATTGTTACTTGAATGACCTGTGCACTTATAGAATTATCGAATCAAATTGCAGCCTAAGTTTTCATAATTAGCATTTAATCAACAAATTTAGAATCTATTATTGAATCCAGGATTGAATTGCACAAATCACACTTTTTTTTTTATTTTCTAACTTTTCTTTTTTAACATTGGACTTTGACTCAAAAATAAAAATAAAATCAAAATCAAAATTACAATTAAAATTAAAATTAAAATCAAAAGCAAAAGCAAAAGCAAAAGCAAAATTAAATTTAAAATCAAATTTAAAATTAAAATTTTTGGGCTTTTTACTCTTAGGCCCAAAATCTTTTTTTTTTTTTGTATTGAGACTCAATTTATGATCAAAGCCCAATGAATTTCAAAAAAATCCCTAGACAAAATGAGATGTCTATAGGAAGCAGATTGACAGTTCAACCAGAGTGAAGGAATATTAGAACAATGAAGAGGTTGGGATAAAGATTAAAGAAGTTGGGGAATCGAAGGAAAACTACTCAGGTAAGGAGCAAAAAGAAACTGAGGAAAGAATAGAAGTGTGTTTTTAAGCCTCTTTGAGTTCGCAAGCTCTATACTTCTAAATATACATGCAAAGAAATTTTTGAAAAATTCATTTAGGTTATGCTTTAAAGCCTGCATATATACATGTCAATTGAACTGTGACCTCAAGCCGATCATATGAATACAAAACTACATTTTAATGAGTCCATTTTTCTACAATGTGTTATTCTACTAATAAATCAACTAACTTTTACGTCAAGATTCATCCTTATCATAGGAAATAGTCCTAACCTAATTGACCAAAAAAATATCATCAATCAAAGACCTGAAGCCAATGTTGATCGACTAAGACTAGCGGAAGACTTGATTTCTATGCCCTTATGCAAAAACAATACTAAAAAATGCATGCAAATTGGGGCTAAGTTCGATCATAAAGAATAAATAACACAACTCTTAAGAAACAATATGAACTTGTTTGCATGGGCTCCATCTAACATGCCTAGAATAGATCCTATGGTGATGGTCCATAGGCTACACACCGATATAAACCTAAAACTAATTAGACAAAAAAAGAGGACCTTTGCCTTAAAAAGATAAAAAGCAATAAAGGAAATGATCAGTAAATTATTAAAGGCATGTTTTATTAGGAAAGCATACTACCATGAATTGATTGTCGTCATGGTGAAAAAGCATAATGGAAAATGGAGAATGTACATGGATTTCACCAACCTCATTAAAGCTTTCCCAAAAGATAGCTTTCCCTTGCCTTGTATATATCAATTGGTAGATAACAAAGTAGAGCATGGCCTATTCTATTTTATGGATGCTTATTCAAGCTATAATTAAATTAAAATGTTGAAAAAAATCAAGGAGTAAACTGTATTCATGACCAAGAAAGGTTTGTATTGTAATAAGGTGATACCCTTTGGTTTAAAAAAAATGCAAGGTTAACCTATCAAAAATTAGTTAATAAAATCTTCAAAGACCAGATCAGTCGTAATGTTGAAGTATATGTTGACAATATGATTGTCAAGAGTAAGAGTTTGGTCAAGCACTTGAAAGATCTAGAGGAAACCTTTAATACCTTTAGAAAATACAACATGAGGCTTAATTCGAGTAAGTGTGTCTTTAGTGTCATGTTGGGCAAGTTCCTTGGCTACATGATAATTCAAGGGGGATAAAATTAAACCTTGAAAAAGTCTAAGCCATCTTTGATATGAAGGAACTGACCATGGTAAAAAAAAATGTGAAGGTTAACTAGAACAATTGCTACTTTGAACAGATTTATGTTGAGGCTAACAGATCAGACCTACCATTCTTCAAAATTTTTAGAAACATTTCAGACTTTAGGTGGACACCTTAATGCTGAAAAGCCTTTGATAAGCTCAAATAATTCCTCTTTTCTTCTCCCATATTATCCAAACCAAGGCTCGATGAGTTATTATACTTCTATATTTCAACTATGAATCAAGCTATTAGCTTGAACTACTTGAAAATAGAAAAGTTGGCTTACACTGTTATCATCTTAGCCAGGAAACTCAAGTTGTATTTCCAATCCTATATAGTGAATATCTTGATCAACCATCCACTAAGGCAAATTTGCAAAAGCTAGAGCTATTAGAAAGGCTAATCAAGTGGACAGTAAAGCTTAGTGAATACAATCTATACATTTTGCCCAAGTTAGTGCTAAAATCACTAGTGCTAGTCAACTTTATAGTCGAATTCACCTTGACAAAGATCAAGAAATAACCCAAAGAGGTTGATGAGTGGAAGAAAGAAAAAACATGAAAAATTTTTGTTGATGGGTCAGCTATAAACCAAAAGAGCAAGGCCAACCTGATTTTGAGCAACCCAAAAAATATGTAATTTTAGTATGTCTTAAAGTTCAAGTCAAAGCCTCAAATAATGAAGCTAAATATAAAGCATTGATCACCAGCCTGAGATTAGCTGTTGACTTGAATGTAAAAAAAATTATCATGTATAGTGACTCACAATTAGTCATTAGCTAAGTAAATAGGGGGTTTAAAGTCTGAAATGAAGGAATAAAGAAATACCTTAACAAGGCACTAGCACATTTGGTTGTATTCTCAAGGGCCAAAATATGAAAGATATCGAGATAAAAAAATACTCAAGCTAAATCACTATCCAAATTAGCTTCTGAGACAACTACAAATAGTTTAACCTATTATTTTAGTGGAAAAGCTGATAGAAAATAGTACTAATGTGAAACAGATCAGCAAGATTGAAGAAAAGAATCATGGATAACTCTAATCAAAACCTATCTGATGATTGGTGACCTACCTGAGGATAAAGTATGAGCTAAAGCTTTGACAAGAAAAGCTCATTTGTGCATCATCATTAATAAAAAATTATATAGAAGATATTTTGGTTTACTTTATTTAAGATGTGTGGACAAAGAAGAGACAAACTATATACTTAGAGAAACCCATAAAGGAATATGTAGCAACCACATAAGACCCTAACCATTGGCTTACAAGGTGCTTATGTCACACCCTGGGTAGGGGCACCAGCACGTGCACCTGAGGTTGAGGCTCGTACACCAAGCACACTGGTGGGAGTTAGGCGCAAGGCTTTGAAAGTGAGGCCAAAATGCCCGCACAGCCTGCAAGCCAGCCTACAAGGCCAAGGTTTGGCCTGCATGATGCTTGCACCTCATCTAGCAAGGCCCAAGATAAGAGATTTGCAAGGGGATCTTCTGAAAGATCACAGGATCAGTAAGAGGCTTTTAGCAGATCTAGTTAACCCTTAGAATCAGGAGATAGAATCTTGATTGATTGTAATCTTTGTAATTCCATGATTTTAGCCTTAATTCTAAGGATTTAGCCATAAGTGTAGCTGAGAGCCTCAACTATAAATAAAGGGCTGCTCCACCCTTATTTGTACACCATCATACACTTTTGTTTCAGTGAATACAAAGCATATTCCAGCAAGCTATCTTGTTTTCATGTTTCTTGTTTAGGTTAGATCACAGTCAAGGAGATGGCATCCCAGAGTGACGTTGCTAGCCAACAACCAAAGGTCCAGGAGCAGGGGCATGGAAAAGGCAAGAAGACCAATTCAAGAGACATCTGGTCTATCATAGATGGTAGGTTGGCCAAGGTGGAGGTGAACATGGGCAACATGCAAGAGAAGCTTGAGGATGTGGATACTCAAGTTGAAGCGCTAGACTTCATGAAGGAAAAGTTTAGTGGTGGGTTGCAAGCTGTGCTCAACCAAGGCATGGACGTGATCACCCAAAAGAATGAGACCTTGGAGGTTGTGGTGGAGACCATGCGTGATGGCATGGAGGCCATGAGCAAGAGGATAGAGGAGCTCACCAACGAGCTCATTGCTTGCAAGGCTGTCATTGGGAATGGCATGTTTGTCGGAGCATCTAAGTCTAAGATGGATGTCCCCAAGCCTAAAGAGTTTAAGGGGACTAGGGCAGCCAAAGAAGTAGATAACTACTTATGGGGTATGGAGCAGTACTTCTAGGCATGGGCATGCAAGACGAGGCAATAAAAGTAAGCATCGCTACTATGTATCTCACTAATATAGCTTTATTATGGTGGAGGCACAGGTATGATGATGTTAGGCATGGGAGAGCCAAGATTGGAACCTGGGCAGAGCTCCATAAAGAGTTCATTTACCCAGAGTATACCGATGATGAGGGAGGGCAAAATTACGTAGGCTAAGCCAGCAGGGGGACATAAGGGAGTATATCCAAAAATTCTCTGAACGGATGCTACAGATCTTGAATCTAGGTGAGAAAGATGCCTTATTTGCTTTCATGGATGGGCTGAAGTTGTGGGTGAAGCATGAGTTACAATGGAAGGGAGTTCATGACTTGGCTCAAGCCATGACTACTATTGAGTCCTTGATAGAGTTTAAGCCTCTGAACAAGTTCGAGTCTTCAAAGTCTAAGGGTAAGGGCAAGGACGAGAGAGACCGAAAGAAATAGTCCAAAGGGAATAACCATGATCGAGAATCCAAGGATAGGGACTGAGACCATTCAACCAAAGATGGTGAGAAAAAGCCACCAACAGGTAAGTAGAAAGCAAAGGGGGAGTGAGAGCCACTAGCATGCTACCTATGTGGAGGGAGCCACATAGCACGTAATTGCCCACAGAAGGGCAAGCTAGCTATTGTAGATAAAGAGTCTAACGAGGAGCTAGAGGTAGGGGTAGCAAAGTTTGGGTCATTGATGCTCAATGCTATCCAGAGTAAGGGGAGTCGTAAGCCAAAAGGCTTGATGTTTATGGATCTGATGGTTACGGGATAAAAGGTAAGCGCACTGGTGGACATAGGTGCCTCATATCTTTTTATTTTAGGTGATAGAGCCCAAAAGCTAAAACTAAAGGTGCAAAAAGGGACTGGTACCATTAAAATAGTGAATTCTAAAGAGGTTTCATTCATTGGAATAGCACGAATAGTAGAGTTACAGCTTGGAGATTGGAAAGCTAAGGAGACCATAGAGGTAATACCCCTTGACAACTATGAGTTTCAGATTGAGTTAGATTTCCTTGTTCAAATTAGTGCCCTCTTTGTGCCTTTTTCCAATTGTATTTGCATCATGGATGCATAGTGCCAATACCTAGTGCCATTAAAGAGAGGGTCCAGAGTTGGGTCACGGGTGGTGTCAGCCATCCAATTTGCTAAAGTGATAAGTAGAGAAGAAGACACCTTCTTGGTAGCCCTGAAGTATGAGGAGCCAAGGGAGAAGGAGATCAAGTCACCATTAAAGGTGCTAAAGGTGCTGAAGACTTTAGTGATGTAATCCCTGTAAAACTACCTAGCCAGCTACCATCTAAGAGAGGGTGGACCACAAGATCGAGCTGGTGTCCAAGGCCAAGCCACCAGCTAGAGCCCCTTACTGAATGTCCCTACCAAAGTTGGAGGAGTTAAGAAAGTAGCTCAAAGAGTTAGTTGATACTGGCTTCATCAGGCCATCGAAGGTACCATATGGTGCATTGATTCTATTTCAGTGCAAGCATAATGGGTCATTGCTGCTGTGCATAGACTATTTGGGCTTTGAATAAGCTGACTGTAAGAACAAGTATCTTATCCCACTCATTGTGGACTTGTTCGACCAATTTGGGAGCGCAAGGTGGTTTACCAAGCTAGATTTGAGGTCGGGCTACTACCAAGTGAGGATCATAAAGAGAGATAAGCCCAAGATAGCATGTGTCACTCGGTATGGTTCATATAAGTTCCTAGTCATGCTATTCAGACTCGCGAATGCCCCAGCAACATTCTACACCCTTATGAATAAGGTACTTCAGTCGTTCCTTCATTGATTTGTTGTGGTTTATTTGGATGACATTGTGATCTACAGCCAGACTTTAAGAAAGCATGTAAACCATTTGAGACAGGTGTTCGAGATGTTGTGGGTGCACAAGCTATTTTTCAAGAGGGAGAAGTGCTCGTTTGCCCAGCAGGAGATCTTATTCCTAGGCCACATAGTGAGAGGTGGCAGAATAAGTATGGATGAAGGTAAAGAGCACACCATCCTAAAATGAGAACCACCAGTCAAAGTCACTGAATTGAGGTCATTCCTTAGGTTGGTCAACTACTATAAGCACTTCATCAAAAGTCACTTAGCAATAGCCATGCCATTGACTGACTTGCTCAAGAAAGGGAGAGCATGGGAGTAGAGCACAGGGTGTCAGAAAGCCTTTGACAGGTTAAAGTAGGTTGTGATCGAAGAGTTAGTCTTAGCCTTACTAGACCATGCCAAGCCATATGAGGTGCATACAGATGCATCAAACTTTGCCATAAGGGGAGTGTTGATGCAAGAAGGACATCCAATCACGTTCAAGAGTAAGAAACTGAATGAGACTGAGTGCAAGTACATGATCCAAGAGAAGGAGATGATTGTAGTGGTGCACTACTTGTTCACTTGGCCACCATTACCTGTTGGGGATGAGGTTCATGGTTAGGATGGATAATGTGGCGACCAGCTACCTCCAGACACAAAAGAAGCTATCCCTCAAGCAGGTGAGATGGTAAGATTTTCTTACAGAATTTGATTTCCAAATGGAGTACAAGCTAGGGCAAGCAAACTTGGTGGCAAATGCCCTGAATAGGAAGGCTAACCTTGCTACCATTAGCCAACCAGAAGGGTCACTAGTGTCGCACATCAAGGAGGGACTTACGCATGATCTTATAGCCAAAGCTCTTATGGAGTATGTTCAGTAAGGTAAGACTAAGTGGTTTTGGGTGCAAGATGGGTTGTTATACACCAGGGGTAGTAGACTGTTTATGCCACAGCATGGGAAGCTCTGCAGGAAAGTTTTGTAAGAGTGCCATGACTCAAGATGGGCTGGACACCCAGAAGTGAGTCACACCTTAGCATTGGTAGAGGATTGATACTATTGGTCGCACATGAGGGATGATGTGGAGGCCTATGAAAGACTTGTCTTATGTGCCAACAGGACAAGGTGGAACTCAAAAAACTAGGCAGTGTCTTAGAGCCATTGCCAGTGCTAGAGCGACCATGAGAAAGTGTTTCTCTAGATTTTATAATCGGTCTACCCAAGGTAAAGGGGTTTGGAAGCATCATGGTAGTGGTGGATAGGTTTTCCAAGTATGGAATCTTCATTCCAGCAACCAAAGAGTGCCCAATCGAGGAGGTAGCTCGATTGTTCGAAAGAATATGGTTAACTACTGGGGAGTGTCGATGACCATTGTTAGTGATTGGGACGGGTGTTTCACGGGCAGGTTCTGGACTGAGTTGTTCAAGCTGTTGGGGTCAGACTTGAACTTTTCCACCAACATGCATCCGTAGACCGATGGGTAGACTGAATGTGTGAATGGACTATTAGAGGTCTACCTCAGGCACTATGTGAGTGCCACATAAAGGGACTAGCCAAAGCTGCTAGATGTTGCATAGTTTTCCTACAACTTGCAAAGGAACAAGGTAATGAACCAAAGCCCATTTAAGGTTGTGATAGGTCAACAACCATTAACGCTCAATTCGATTGTTGTAGGTTATACAGGGCCGAATCTAGTAGCATATAAGTTTACCAAGGCTTGGTAGGAGCAAGTTGACTTAGCCAGAGTCTGTCTACACAAGACGATAAAGAGGTCGAAGAAGTGGGCAGACTAGAATAGGTGAGACGTGTAGTTCCAGGTTGAAGACTAGGTGTTGGTGAAGCTGCATCCCATTGGGCGCCACAAGGGGCTACACAAAGGCTTAGTCCGAAGGTATGAGGGACCTTTCAAGTAGTCAAAAAGGTAGGCAAGGTTGCTTACAAGTTGGATATGCCACCCAAGCTAAAGGTACACTCGATGTTCCATGTAAGAATGCTCAAGCCATTCTATGAGGATGAGGGAGATCCAGGATGAGCAAAGTCAAAACGTGCGCCATTAGGAGCAAGGGCCTCATATGAGAAAGAGGTCCACAACATCATAGCTGACTGAGAGGTGAGACAGAAAAACTACCAACCAAGATAAGATTACTTGGTGTGCTGGAAGGGACTTCCAAACAGTGAGGTGAGTTGGGAACCAGCAGAGAACTTATGGTAGTTTAGGGACCAGATCAGGTAGTACCATACAGAGGATGTAACAAGGGTGTTACGCAATCAGGTGAAGGAGAATGTCACCCCAGGCACATCAGGTGCACCAATATGTGCACCTGAGGTTGAGGCGTACACACTAGACGCACTGGTGGGAGTTAGCGCATAAAGTTTTAAAGGCAAGGCTAAAATGCCCACACAACCTACTGGCTAGCCCATAAGGTCAAGGTCTGGCTTGCATGATGCCTGCACCTCATCAGCAGGGCCCAAGATGAGAGATATGCAAGGAGATCTTCTGGAAGATTACAAGATCAACAGAAGCCTTCTAGCAGATCTGGTTGACCCTTGAATCAGCAGATAAAATCTTGATTGATTCTAATCTTTGTAATTCCTTGATTTTAGCCTTAATTCTAGGGATTTAGCCATAAGTGTAGCTGGGAGCCTCAATTATAAATAGAGGGCTGCTCCACTCTCATTTGTACACCATCATACACTTCTATTTCAATGAATACAAAGCATATTCCAACAAGCTATCTTGTTTCCCTATTTCTCTCAAACTTGTGCATTTAGCCCTCCCGTTGTTCTAGTGCTCGTACGCTGGTGTTTTAGGCTAACTCAGGCTATAAGGAGGTGATTCCAAGCCTAAGATTGCACGAATTCTGAGTCTAAGGCCAACCATCAAAAAAGATAAGTGCCAGAGGTTTGCACATATAGAGCAGCTCTTGCCAACTGAGCTCACCCCTATCATTAGCCCATGGTCATTCATGCAATAGAAGATGGATGTCTTTGATCCTTTCACCCTAGCCACAGGGTAGAGGAGATTTATGCTAGTAGCTATTGACTATTTTACTAAGTGGCTTGAAGCTAAGGCATTAGCTACTACGATTGAGTCTCAAGTTGAGAAGTTTGTCTAGAAAAACATAATTTATCGATTTGGCTTACTTCATACCATAAAAATAGACAATGTGAGATAATTTGAGAACCCAAAGTTTAAAGAATGGTGCTCCAACCTCAACATTAATATGAGGTTTACCTTAATTGCACATCCTCAATCCAATGGTCAAGTTGAGGTGCTAATAAAACCATACTTGAGGTCCTTAAAAAGAAGTTTGATGAAACTGAGGGCAAATGGGTCGATAAGCTCCATGTAGTGTTGTAGGCCTATAGGATAATGACAAAGGTCCTCATAAAAGAAACCCTGCTTAATATAGCTTTTGGAGTAGAAGTTGTGGTGTTCATAGAGATCGACCTTCCTAGTTTTTGAGTTGAGCTTGAAACCAAAAAGAGAAATAAAGAGGCTCTAAAGGGTCAACTTGGATTTGATTAAAGAACAAAGGGACATAGTTTTGACAAGAATAGTAGCGTACCAATAGAAGTTTCCAAGTTCTACAATAAAAGGGTTTCATAAAAGAACATGGAAAGGGGTGACCTAATGCTTAAGAAGGTGGAAACCTCGAAAATTGATGGTCGAGGTAAAAAATTGACCCTAAACTAAGAAAACCTCTAGGTGGAAAATTAACCATAAAATGAGAAGACCTCTACATAGTTAAAGAGATCATCAAAGATAAGACTTATAGGTTTTAAGATTTGAATGGAAATCCCATTTTGAGGACATGGAACGCATATAACTTGAAAATTTATTATCAGTAGAAGCTTTAAGGCCAAGCTCGCACTTATAATTTTGGAGATCATTTGTACTACAAAATTTTTGAGCTAAATAAAAGCCTAAAATTCAAAAATTCTATATATTAGACTAAAATGATAATGTCATGAGGATAATTTAAAGATCCAAGGTCTCAGGTGGACATGAACAGATCTTATACTTCAAATTAAAGTCCAAGTCTTTACAATCAAAATGTCCAAGTTATTATCAAAAGACCAAGTTAGAACCAATGTTGACTAAAATCCAATTAATGTCTAAAGTCCTTTAACAAGGTTGGCCAAATTCCAGGACCAATCTCCAACCTCAGATGTGACTAATTAAGAGATTGATTAATGTTCTACGTCAAAGCCTGAATTAACCGAATTGAGATTTGATATCAAACTAATATTTGAAAACATGTGAACTTAAAGTTTGAAGTCAATTTAATTCTTTATTTACTTATTCTTATGTTACTTATAAAGTACTTACCTATAAAGCAAAATGGAAAATTTTCGAGCTAAGAGTTGTGCAAAAAATATTTCTATTCATTAAAAATGTAATATATACAAAAGTTTGAACAATAATTACAAAAAATATTAAATAAAAAAACTATCATAACCCCTTTCCTTGGGTTACTCCTCAGAAGTCAATGTTTAAGGCTCCTCGACCTAAGCTTTTACATTAGGTTCCCTACCCTGTGAAACCTCAACTTTAGTCTTAAAGGTAGTATTCACAACAACTTCAATTTCCATATCCTTTTCATCTTAGACAACTTTAATAGGTGTTAGGACCTACTAAGACCTCAAATTATTAGTGCTAATCGAAAACAATTCCAGGTCAGCATGAAGGAACTTCACTTCGTTCAATGTTAAGTCAAAGAAGTCAAAGACTTGGTCTTGAGCAAAGTCCGTTTGCATGTTCCAATACTTGTCAAACTCAAGTAAATTTTGCATAGTCTATTGCTCAGCCTTCTTTGCAACTTCAATCTCCTACTTCAACCTTTCCACCCCAACCAATGCCTTGCTTAACTTAAGATTAGACTATTGTTGTAAAAACTCAGTTGTGGCTTTTTAGATTGATATGTCCTTAAGTCTTTGAGTCAAGTCTTCAACCTTCTTGCCAAGCTCATCATTGGTCTTTTTAAACTTGATATTGGAGGTTTTGAGTTTCTTTATCATATCTATGAGGGCATTAAGATCCTAAACATAGGTTCTAATGTCCTACTTGGTCTTAAAGTAATGAGCCAAAGCTTGGTAGCAGTGCATCAAGCCCTACCCTATGTTTTAGGAAATGGAGGTTGAAAGCCAATTAAAAACTATAAAAGGAAAATTCGAGCTCAGGGATGAAAAATAATTTAAATCAAAAAGGAAAAATTTAAACTGAACTCGAGATTATGAATACCTTTCTTAGAGTGGGTCACCTTGGTGATATTTCTCACAACCTTGAGATCCTTGTAGGTGTTTTTCCAGGAATCAAACTCCATGTTGATCACTACCCTCTCTAAGGTACACTGTATTTCAACCATAGGCTCCAAAAGAAAACCCTCGGTCCTTGACCTTTTCACATGCCTTTAAGCCACACTCTTTTACTTTATTTTTGAAGTTTGACAAGGCTCTTACCACCCACTTGCTTGGCCTGAGAAGATGGTGAATCAATTATTTTAATACCCCTTGAAGGGGCAATAAGCTAAGGAGGGCCTTTGCCTTTCCCTCTCTTTTTAATAGGCTAGATGAACTGCGACATGTCAAAACCTCCACTTCAGCTAGACATATCTACAAAAGAATTAAACTAAAAGTTAGAAAAAATTAAGAAGGGCTAGTTTAAGGCAAAGTTACCTCACACCTACCTTAATACTTTATATCCTTAAGAACACTAGGGGAGGTCAGCTTGTAAGCATCAATTATTAACTTCCCCACTTAGAGGAAGTCCAATATTTTATCTCAAACACCTTGCTTGTCCTTATTTAGTGGGTTGACCCTAACTTCTTTAAAAATGCCAGGCCCATTATTTATTTCCCAAACCCTTTTAACATGCTCTATACATTAGAAGATGACCTTTCAACTTTTTATTGAGTTCAGGCAATTAGTAAAAATACTTTTGGTGGGCCAAGCTATCACATGAGCTAACTCTTATCATGAGGTTACTTTTTCACAACAAAGAATTCCCTAAATAAAAGGATGGTGGGAACTAAACCTAGCTCTTTACAAAAAAAAAATAAAACCCATTTGCATCGAAATGAATTTAGCTCCCAATATACCTAAATTTTGTTAGAATCTAAGGGTATGGTAATCCAATCATTAGAGGTCAGCATTATTACATTGTATCCCTTCTTCAGAAAGTCAAATTTGACTTTGACTATAAAAGCTTGATGGATTAAATACAACTTAAGGTAGTTTTTAGGATTAACCTTGCCATTCAAACTCTGCATCACCTTTTTAGGAAGCGAACAAAAGGTGTAGAAAAGAAGAAGGTCATCATCATCATTATCATCAATTCTTTTTGCATGGCCTTCATTTTCAACCCCTTCTTTAACCTAGTTAGAACATTTTTCTTGCACATTACCTAGAGCCTGTCTATCCTAAAAAGCCTTATTACTTGGTTGCTCAACTTTTAAAAAGGGAATAGGCCCTCGATTTTGAATAGAGGCTAAGACTTTCACAATGTCGAAGGAAAAAGAAGATGAAGAGGAGGCAAAAGATTCCTTGAACTCAAAGAACGAGTTAAAGTTAAACTCTAAGCTCCGATTATTGGATTATTAGGAAAAAAAAGGTAAAAAAGGTGAAAAGGATGAAAACGATGAGGATTATTAAGAAGGGAAGTAGAGGAAAAAGAATGAAGGTTTGTCAAAAGAACCAGATTGACCACAGTTATTGGGACTAGATAATTCTAAAGGTCAAAATCAATTATGACAAAAAGCTCATCCAATCTTATGGTAAACCCATTATCTTCTTGTTCAGGCGTTGTCCTCAATTTATTTTGGGCCCTTAGTAACAAACACCAGATTTAACCAATAATTAGCTTAGTTATAGTCCATTCTTACAATGAAAAAGGGGCCTTGATCATTCAAATAGAGAGCTTTACAACCAAGCTGACCTTTCCTTACTTTTACCATAAATTTATCAAACATACTTGAATTAGAGGACATAATGAAAAAGAAAAAAAACATATTGAGGAGCTGGAAAGAAAGAAGGTTTGACAAAAAAAGACTAGAAATATTAGAGGTCAGTTAAATCTAGTTGGCTTAAGAGCTAAAAGTTTGTGAAGTGAGATATTGAGGCCCCAAAAGGACTTTTATATAGCCAACATAGAAATCAAATAGATGTCCCAGATTGAGCCATGTCATTATAACAGTTACTGAATATGACCTTTTGTATTCTCAGCCCTCATACAATAAATTACCAAAACTTCTCTCTCATCAATAAATGTAAATCAATTTGTAAAAAAGGCACATTAGTCAGTCCACCATGGATTTCACTATTCAAAATGGCATATGATCATGTCAACTATATGTTTTACAGCACATTAAATTTTTCACGATCCACAACAAAAGAACATTTCACGTAAGTCTCACATCGGTCGTTATGGTAACCTGATAATGAATAAATTATCAAATATTACATGTGATGATAGTTATGCAAAAGCAAATTAGCAACATCACTACAAACCTAATCAATGCTACTCTCTCTCATACCGGTATTTTTCATCCACCATTTTGACAGTATGAGGTTGGAATTACCATCAAATTGAATTTTTTTCCAAAACCCACCAAGTAGTTCTGACCTACTTATAGTTTTTTTATGATATCTCATTCAAATCTTACTTTTTTTTACTCAAATTTTTTTTAATAGTTTCCTAATCCAATTAGCTTAACACATTAAAAATTTAGCCTCAAACTCGCATTGTAGCATTCGAGACCAAGCTTGAAAATTCATCTGGATGCAGGTGATAGGTGCAAATTAGATGTGATCAATTAAGTTTGACATGGAATTGCTCTTTCCTTGGAAAGTTGTTTACCTTCTTTTCACTCTAAACCTTAGTTTTACTCATTGACTTGTTGATTCTTACTTGATTTAGTTTATTTCTTTACATTTCATTGCTTTTTGGATCATTTTCTTAGAAGATGTTTTAATTTTTTAAAATTTGCACTTGTTTTGTAGTTGAGTTTGTTGAGCTAATTTTCTTATTGAATCATTATATTTTCTTTTTGATTTATGTAGTTAACTCATAGATCTAGGTTGTTCTAGCTTAGATGAAGTTCATTTGTAGAATATAATTATAGATGGAATTTTTGGTTAATTTTCTTAAATGATGTTCTATTTTTCATGAATACTCTTGAGGTGAAGAAATTTTCTTAATTTACTACCAAACTATTGGAGTAATTTTAAGATTAATTTTCAATATTAAATTTATTCAATAAAATTATAAAAATGTTTTAAAGTTTTGGATAACACGAAATCAACTAGTACCATCATTTCGATGGGTGTAATAAGGGTGCTATAACATTTCCCATGCATAACTATACTCTCAAACTTGGTTTTGGTTTTCTAAACTAGAATGTACCTTTTTAAGGAATCTAAGTCAAGCTTAGGACATCTCTTATATATGGGACAAATTTAGTTAGGTGGCAAATCACACCTAAACATGAATGATTAGTGGCAACTCTTAAAATTTTGTCTAGTGATAAAGTTTTCAGACTTATACATTATGACAGTTTGTTGACTCCACTAGGGATTTCGAGAGTCGAGTAAGTAATTAATTTTGTTTTATCCAAGCCTTAATTAATTTAATGGTTTTACTTTTTTTCCTTCCATTTATTTTTTTATTTTTGTTCTTTTATTTTATAGTTGTTAAGAACTAATGGTCTTTTTTGCATACACTTTTTGCACATGTATGCATGAGCTTTATATCCCAGCTTCGTCCCTTTAGGTGGAAATACCTATGCTTTTGTGAGATTTTATGTCTTCATATGAGCTAGCGAATTACTCCTACTTAAATGGAACTCTTTTCGCTTTTAGCTTGTGATGAGTGAAGATTATTTGAGAACTTTTA
Source organism: Durio zibethinus (assembly GCF_047325235.1). Taxonomy (NCBI): domain Eukaryota; kingdom Viridiplantae; phylum Streptophyta; class Magnoliopsida; order Malvales; family Malvaceae; genus Durio; species Durio zibethinus. Next base: position 17,625,630 of record NC_143178.1, read on the forward strand.
AATTGTGAAACATCCTAACCAAGCATACAGTGAACTTAAAGAATTTAGTTCTAAGGTAAAGCAATGTCAATCCCTTAAGTAAGGCATGTCTTTATGTTGATCTTATATTTATTAGTATTTATGTTTTTGTTAAGACATGTTTTTTTAATTTTGTAAAAGTAAAAAGTTTTTTTCAAAAAATAAAGTCTTTTACTTCACAAAAAAAAAAATATGAGTTTTTGAGTTGGAATGTTTTTGGCATCATATGATATTATGCACAACACACATACATTTGTACACACATCGTTCACGTAAATATTTGTTCACACATCGTTCACGTAAACACTCATGTACAAGCATTAATTCACTTGTCCATGTATATAAAAAGGATGTGGATCGTCAATTAAGGGCACTCTACTTTTTTGAGTTTCAATTTAATTGAAAATGAATCTTGTTTCTTATTATTACATTATTCCATTTGCTCTCTTCGATTTTGTATAAAAATGAATCTTGTACATATGATATTATGCACTACACACATACATTTGTACACACATCGTTCACGTAAATATTTGTTCACACATCGTTCACGTAAACACTCATGTACAAGCATTAATTCACTTGTCCATGTATATAAAAAGGATGTGGATCGTCAATTAAGGGCACTCTACTTTTTTGAGTTTCAATTTAATTGAAAATGAATCTTGTTTCTTATTATTACATTATTCCATTTGCTCTCTTCGATTTTGTATAAAATTTTAAATATGAATTTTTTATTTTTGTATGTAATGGATACATATGTTTGCACATATTTTTTCATGAAAGTACCTTTCTAGGCTCATTATTCCATTTCCTTAAGGCAATCCTTACTCTTTTTTCTTTTCTACATAATTTAAAATGAACCTGTTTGACATACATGTAAATGTGCATACGTCTTTTCATCCATGTAAACATTCTTGTTTGTACACCATTTCATTTGATTGGGGTAGTTTTTGCTCTCTTTAGGTTGCACATAGTCTAATTGGAAATGAATTTTTGCATTTGTATGTACGTTTCTTTTCATTCAAGTAAAAATCATTTTATGTACATTATTTTTGGGCAATTTTGTTTTCTTAATCTTGTACATAGTCTAGTTGGAAATGAATTATTGTTTTTTGTTACGTACTAAACACTTGTAATTGTACATAACTTTTTTTTCATTTGTGTAAATATTTTTTTATGTATATTGGTTCATTTGTTAGGGGCAATGTTTATTCTCCTTACATTTGTACATAGTTTAGTTGAAAATGAACTCTTGTTTTATTTGTTTGAAAATGCTTTTTGAGCATTACAATGTGTTGCCTTGAATTGAAAAGGATTTGTAAGTACCAAAAGTTATTTTCCTTCATCTTTTGAGTTTAGGTATGTTTGACAATAGAGATCTACACAATTTTTTCCCTTGATTAAAGAAAATTATTTTTTTTTTAAAAAGAAGATAATCCTTATGATAACAATCTTGAGGGAATTGGTGATTAGTGTAAAAAATGAACATACCCAATTTTCACTTAAAATGCTTGAATTCCTAATTTTCATAAACCTCATATTCACGTGAACAAGATTGTGATCTTCATTAAAGCTATAAGTAATGAAAGGGATGATTAATTTGCAAAATCATTTTGTTTTTTTGTAAGCCAGTAGATAAGATACTCTCTAAAAGATTCTAAATTAGGGTAGTTTGATAAGTGTTGACGCTATTTCAAACACATCAATACCCAAGTTTCTTCACAAAATCCAAACTTTTCAATTCCTTTCTTGAGGGCATAATTACTAAAAAGCCATAACTTCTCAATATCTTTGATCACATTTCTCTTATGAAACATCCATTTCCTTTTTAGGCTTTTCCCAAAGTCTTCCTTTGCCCACATTTTAGGGCAAAATTACCTAGGAAGCCAAATTATTTGATATCACAAAATTCTTTGTTTCAACATTTTTATTAGTGTGACATTTGTTGTCATTGAACAAAGATAGAATGAACAACTTGAATGGACTTGAAAATGAAGATTGTTACCTTACACATTTGCTTGATTACAAGTTGAAATGGTACATTATGAGAATGAATTGTGAACAAAATGGAATAAAAGATTAAAGAAAAAAGTTTATTGAAACATCATAGATGTGAGACATTCAACTGAATCTAAGATAAAAAAAATCATCTCTCAAGAATTATTTTTCAATTGAAGTATCTACACTGAAAAATGGACATCTTTCAAATTCTTTTCACAAAATAAGAAATCATCCATTTGCTTACCCTTTTTAAGCCTGTTGACTTTTTCTTTCTAAATGAACCTTAACCATGAATCACTTTTCACATGAAAAGGCAAGTTCAAAAAATGATCTAAAAAAGATGGCATTGGATCCTATGTTGAGTACTAGGAAAGATGCCTTATGTTAAAGGGCAAGTTTGAAAAAAGTTGAGTTCTAAAATTTTGAATTCATCTTATTAAAAATGGAAACATGTAAGGAACAAAAGAAAGAAAAAGAAATGAGAACAAAAATTAAAAAAAAATGAAAAGATGAAAAACATGTTTGGGAAGTGGAAAGGATAAATGTACTTATGAAAAGAAAATGATCATTTCTTTCTCAACCCTAAAATTGGCATATGTTATGTTGGTTTGATCATCTTTAAACACATTTTTTGGGCCTGTTATCCTTTCTTTCTCAACCCTAAACACTGGCATATATTATGTCATTCAAAAAATCTATTTAAACACTAGCTTATGTTAAAGAGTTTGTTTTTTAGCAAATATTACTATTTGATTTTGGATAAATTTTGAATTTTTGAATGAACAAACCAAAAAAAAAAGAAAGAATGAAGCTCTAGGGTGAAAACCCAAAATGGGCAATCTAGAACAAGATCAAGAACAATTTATGCATGGCACCAATACAAAGCAAGAAGCCTTTAAAGAAGATGGAACTTGAATGAATAACTAAACATTTGAGACTTTTGAGAAATTTAAAAAGATAAACATCACTTTTAAGAAGTGTTCAACATTTATCACTTTCTTTTTTTTATCATCCAAAATTTTAATCTTATCATAACTAGTCTTGACGTTTGTTTAAATGTCACATGTTAAGAACTTAAAAAAGTGCCAAATTAAATTTTGTTTTAAAAGACAAGTTTCATTTGTGAGTCTAGATGAAGAGAAATTTCCTTTCTCACTTAATGACCAAATCTCCTTTAATAACTAAGATCTTGGTGCTAAACCATTTCATTATTTGGGAAAAACCAATTTATGATTCACCCCATTCATTCTAGGTAGTAATCACTAGTTTTCAAAAGATTTAATCACATGTTTTTAAAATGAAAGATTGATCATTTTCATCTTATTCATGGAAAAATAAGTTATGTAGGTCAAATTTTTGTTGCCATTCAATAAGTTTAGGATGAGAATATGAACATTTGTAAAAATAAGGCCTTAATAACCTTTTTAAGGCAATTGCTATTGCCTTTTTTTGTGAGTTTTGAAAAAAAAACACTCAAATTTGAATTATTACATTATGATGAATGGAAGATAGATGATTTTCAAACCAATATTAAAAGAATGACTTTTTTAGGGCAAGTAAGACCATTATTTTGAGTGTTGCATTTGCATCGCTGTTTGAACCATGCATTTGCATTATTTGGGAAGTATATAGATTATTTTTTTAAATATTACATTTTCATCAATGTTTAGACCATGTATTTGCATTATTTTGTGAATATTTGAATTTTTTCTTTGATAATTGCATTTGCATCATGGTTTGGATATGCATTTGCATAATGTATTGAACATTTGAATCATGGTTTAAAGTATGGCATCTACATTACTGTTTAGAACATGCATTTGCATCATTTAGTGAGAATCAAAATTCTTGCAGTTGCATCATTTAAAGGGCATTTGCATTATTATCATGAAATTTGTTGTATATAAAATTTTGACTTTGTTGAGAGGTTAGAAATTTTCATAAAAAAAATTTTGAACATTTGAACCCTCGAATGATGAAAACTTTTCAAGATACTATTTTGAATCCTTGAAGGAGGGCAACTTTTTCTATATGCATTTTGATTCCTTAAATAAGGAAAACTTTTTTACGATAAAATTTTGAATCCTCATATGAGGAAGATCTTTCATGATGAGATTTTTTCAACAAAGAAAATATTCCAAACTTTAAAATGGTAAAGCCTTTACTGAAATGAGCTTTCTCAAAGATAAGCATGATTTATAACACATTTGGGCATAATCTAAAATACCTTCAAGCGTGATCTATAAGACCTCCAGACATGATCTTCAAAACCTCTAAGTATCTTTTCAAAATTTTAAAGCTATGAATCCTTCATTTTGAAAGAGCATTTTCAATAATAAAAGAAATGATTTGTAAGACCTCTTGGCATAATCTCCAAGACCTTCAAGCATTATTTGTAAAACCTTTGGGTATAATCTCTAAGGCCTTTAAGATTATTCTTAAAGAGTTTTGGGCATTATTTGTAAGATTTTTGGGCATAATTTCTAAGGTCATTGGGCATCACCTATAATATCTATGAGAATAATTTTCAAGACCTCTGGGCAAAATTTTTAAAATCTCTAGGTATTATTTTCAAGATCTTTTAATTTGATTTTTTTACATTGGCTCAGTCCGGTCACTTTTATTTTTTACTTTAGTGTAGTCCCATCATCTTCATGTTTTACTTTAGCTTAGTTCAATCACCTTCATCTTTTTACCTTGGCTTAGTCCAGTTACTTTCATTTTGTACCTTGGCTCAATCTGTTCACCTTTATTTTTTACCTTGGCTTAGTCTAGTCACCCTGATTTCAACCTTGAGTCAATCCAATTACCTTCATTTTTTACTTTGATTCAATCTAGTTATCTTCATTTTTTACCTTACTTAGTCAAATCACCTTATTTTTTAACCTTGGCTTAGTTTGGTCACCCTCATTTTCAGTCCTGGTTCAATCCATCATCTTCATTTTCAACCCTTGTGTAGCTTTGTCCAAGTTATTTCATTTTTAGATTTATGCTAAGTCTAAGTCATGTCATTTTATTTTCTAACTTTAGTTTGTTGCAATGTGTGGGCTCATGAACCTGATAGTAGGATGTAAAATTTTGGAAATTGAAAAAAATAAGAAGTCGTTACCAATCTTTTTTATTAGATATGATTGGCCACCTGAAGGGTTTATCTTTTAAATAAAAACCAAATTTGAATTTTTTTTACTTTATCTTTTAAATAAAACCAAATTTGAATTTAAAGTTTGTCCAAAATATATTTTTGGTTTTTCAAAACAGAGTTGTGTTCAGGAGTACGATTACGTGTAGGGAAGGATTAGCCCCCACATAGTGCCCATTTAAAAATGATACTAATTAATCATACGTTATCTTTTAGTATTATATAAAAATGGTTTCAATTTGATGTTTAATAATAATTCCCTTTGCTTTTTGAAAAATCAATTTCATTTGATAAAAAAAATCCTTTTTAAGAATATTGCAAAAATCTTTAGGTTAAAAAATTATTTTAAAATTCTCCAACATCTAGGTAGAATTTAAGGATAACTCTGTTTACCTAAGATTCACCACAACATTCTTTTAAAGTGAAATAACATTCTTTAGAGATGATAATTGTTGGTAACTCTCTAACATATAGATAGAGTATTAAGAATTATTTCCCTCAAAATGTTATTTTAGTTTTATTTCAAAATCTATATTTTTGAATAACAAAAAAAAATATTTTATGCAAAAAAGCAATGATGCTACAATTAACCAATTAATAATAATAATTAAAAGACATGAGCATACAAAATGAATGCAAGCAACAATCTAAAAATAAAGACATGCAAATGCATGTCATGTATGATGATAAGATGCGATTTGAAATCAATTTCTTAAATATAAAAAGATCACCCGAACTACCAACTTCTAAGTAGAATTTGGGTGCAACTATTGATACTTAAGATCCTGTTTTTATTTCTTTTATTTTGTTTAATCTTAATATTATTTTTTGTTGAAGAATCATATAAAAAACTTAATGAAATAAAATTTCCTAAGTATCCCATCCTCTAGGTGGCATTCAAGAACAAATTATTTTATATGAGATTTTCATAGAAATCCTTTAAGTTTTGGGATGACTTTAAGTGTTGAAATGGGTTCAAGGTTTTTAGTTTAGGCTTTAGGGTTGGTTTGGGGTTTAGGTTGAAATTTAAGGTTTTGGTTTTAGGGTTTTAGGTTACTTTTAGAGTTTTCATATTTTTATAAACCTCCCAAAAATCTCCAATATCTAAGCGGGCTTTTGGAGTAAACACGTTTTTTCACTTTTCTAAAAATTGGATTTTTATTGATCCTTTTAAGAAACATTTCAAAATGAAAATGAATATGGCAAATAACATGCTTTCTAGTAAAATGCAAGTGAACATTAATATATCATAAATGTGTATGAACAATGTTAAACATGAATAAATACTTTGAATGATGAAACAAATAAAATCCAAATAAATTGATAAAATTTATATAACAATATGATAGAAGTAATTAACATAAAGAACCTAAATAAATCATGATATATATAAGGGCAAAGAATGTAAAATGCATGAGAGTTTTAATAATATAAGAATTAAAAGGCATGGGATTTGAAATGATTAAAATTAAAATAACACATAACAGAAAGATAATAATAAAACTACTTTAAGATTCAAGTTTTCAAAAGCTGACAAAGGTGATTTCTTAATCCCAAAGCTCCATCCAACTATCATCATCTTACAACCATTCTTAATACAAAATTTAAAAGGCTTTAAGTTTTCTAAAGAATGATTTTTTTCCATCTTCAAAACTAGAAAATAATAGCAGGAAGATGAAACTTTGAATTGATATGAATGGTAAAACCAAACACGACCTAAAATCATGTATGAAATACTATTTTTTAACTTGAAACTCTTTGAAACCTTTGCCTTTTTTGTATCTTGCAAACCTTTTTATTTCCCAAAATGAGAAGATCCATTTTATCTCCTAACTAGCAAATACTAGTAAAAATATAGAGCTTGAAACTCCCATGAAAAGCCAAAATAAACACAAATGAAACTAAATCTAAAAGACACCTTCACAAGCTTAAAAAAAAAAACTCTAGAAATGATCTACTTCATGCTTTCAAAAGCTTTTCATTTTTAAGCAGGAAATCACCAAAAATAAAAAAGGAAACAAAGGTTTTAGAACCTCATGCATAAGAGCATCAAGGAAAAAAGATGAACAATATCATAAAAAAGCTACCTTTTTTAGAGTTCCTTTCTTTTACCTTTTTCTCTTTTTTTTTTCTTTTTTTTTTTCCCCTTTGTTTTGTCAACCAACAATATCTTAATTTTGATTTAAATCCAAAAAAATTCCTTTTAATGGCCCTTAAATTGGATCCCATCCAATGGTGTAAAATCATTTGTCTTTTTTTTTTTTTATCAAACTTAGTCGCCAAACTCATAATGTGGACCATCAGATTTAAACCTTTTAAAATTAATGTCTCTAAAAGATATAGCATTGATCTTGGCCTCTACTATAGCTGCCATAATGAGAAAAGATCATTATAAGTGTTTTTAAGCTTTTTTCATGATTTTCCTAAAATCTTGTGATCCAATTTTTATTTCATAATTTTAATGAACCAAAATTCATAAAAAAAATTTAACTATGATCTAGAGGTTTTCACTAAAAATCAACCTTGAAAAAGTTAAATTACAAAATTACACCTAAAGGGCATTTTAATAATTTCACCACTTTCTGAGGTGCAATCAAGGTTTTCAATGCATTAAAATTCATGGAATAATATTAAAACAAGATATGGAGCTTCTCGCAAAAAACCAACCTCAAGAAGGTCAAATTATAAAAATACACTTGAAGGGTATTTTGATAATTTCACCACTTCTGAAATGCAATCAAAGTTGTCAATGGATCAAAATTCATGAAATAATATTAAAACATAATCTAGAGCTTTTCGTAAAAAGTCAACCTCAAGAAGGTCGAATTATAAAAATACCCCTAAATGACATTTTGATAATTTCAACCTTTTTGAGATGCAATCAATGTTTTTAATGCATCAAAATTTATGGAATAATATTAAAACATGATCTAGAGTTTTTCATAAAAAAATTGACCTTAAAAAAGTCAAATTACGAAAATACTCTTAAAGAGAATTTTGCTAATTTCACCTTTACGAGATGCAATCAAAATTTTCAAGAATCTAAATCATAATTTTATTAATATCCAATCTTAATAGTCCTATTCAATTGTGAATACAAATGGTTGACTTGAGTTTGACCAAGTTTGATCGAGTTTGACCATTTTTTATAATGCTGAACATGTTTGACCATCTTTGATTACGGGTCATTTTAGTTACTTTAACTCAAAATTCATTTTCAAATTTTGTAAATATTAAAGAAATAATGGACATGAACTGGGTCTGATTTTAAAGGATCATAATTGGCTAGAATATTCTTGGACAAAATTAAGTGTCTACATAGTTCAATCCAAGTCATTCTTTTTTATGTTGGCTCTATCTAAATAATTTCATTTTGAACTTCAGCTCAGTCTAAATAATTTCATTTGTAAGCCTAGACGTAAAGCATATCTATATTTTACACAATTCCTGTTATACAGAAAATACGTAAAGAAGGATAGTTGTAAACACTTAATTTTGTATAAGATTAAAAATTATGGAATTACTTTAGGGACGCATTGATTTATTTTTTACCCAATTTAGGTCTAGGTTTAAAAATCAAATTTTCTTTTATTATTTTAAATTTTAAATTTTTTATTATTTATTTTCATTTACTTTTATAGGTTATTTATCTTCATTAGTTATTTTTATTTAGTGATTTATTTCTTATATATCTTTATTTATTTAGTAATTATATTTACTTTGTTTTATCTTTATTTTTTAAAACAAAAATAAAAAAAAAATTTAAAAGAGTTGAAAAAAGGTATGAGTGAGGTTGAATTTTTGGAATATAAGAATTGATTCAACTCAAGGGTTTTATGCCTACAGCAATTCCTTTGTCAGATACACAATGTGCTGATAAAATTTAAGAAGTTTGATTTTAGAAAAATGGATAAGGATGTGGATGAAATTCTAATATTATTTTAAAGATAACATTTAGAATAATCTTTAATTGGGTTAGAATTCTAATCAAGTTGGGACTAGGTTCCTATAAATACCTTATAAGTTTACACAATCAAGACACAATAATTACAAAGAAGAATTTGAGAGCAAAAGAGTTTTAGGCAACTCAAGTTCAAATTTTAGGTATTTTCTAGTTCTATATGATTCTTACGATACCTTTAGATTTCGATGACTACAATTCCCAGTTTCCCAAGTGTCACCTCGACCCGATCTATAGTGTTTAACTTGAGATTCATCACCCATTGAGCCATTTTAAATCTTTCAGCTGCAAGCTAAGTCGGTAACCATTTTTTTTTGGTAATTTATTTATTTAACTTTTTTATGTAAATTTTATCTAGTCATGTTGTTTAAATTACTTTTTGTTAAAAATATTTTAAATAAATCCTTGAATCCTACCAAACTATAAAGGATTTTCTTGATTTAAAAATATTTTTCAAATTATAAATCCTATTAAACTACTAGAGGATTTCATAATAAATTTAAATTAAAAATATTTCAAATCAATCCTACTAATTTATTGGAGGATTTAAATCTCAAATTAAATTTTGCCAAACTATTGGAAGATTTGATGATTTATAAAAATAAAATAAAATTTTCAATCCTACTAAACTATTGGCGGATATGCATCGAAATAAAAATCTTACCAAACTATTGGAAGATTTTATTAATTTTAAAAATAATTAATTTCTTCAAAAACGCATTAATGAATCCAAGGACGGAGTCCCTTTAGAATGGAACACTAGTCTCCATGAATACTTCTAAGGTAAGAAAATTTTCTTAATTTGCTACCAAACTATTTAAGTAATTTTAAGATTAATTTCCAATATTGAATTTATTAAGTAAAATTATAAAAATGTTTTAAGGTTTTGGATAACAAAGAATCAAGTGCTACTATCCTTCGGGTAGGTATTATGAGGATGCTATAACCTTCTTCACTCGTAACCATACTCTTGAATTTAGTTCTGGTTTCATAGACTAGAATGTATCTTTTTAAAAAACTCTAGTCAAGCTTGGGTTATCTCCTTAAAATGGGACAGATTAAATTAGATGACTAATCGTGCCTAAATAAAAATGATTAGTGGCAACTCCTAAAGTTGTATCTAGCAATTAAGTTGTTAGATTTATACATTATGATAATGTACAAACATATAATATTGACTTTATTATTTAGTACATTCTTATGATAATCAATAATTTTATTAGGACATTAAAAGGTTTGAGAGTATCAAAGCATGAAGATAAAAATAAATTATTAACAATTAACAATATTGATTGAGTTAATAAAATTCAAATACTTCATTTGTACATCCTCTCTTAAACCTACAATTTATTTTTACCCTAGAATTAACTAAACCTAAAATAAGAAAAAAAAATCTCCTCTCACCCTAAATTTTTTACACAAAAAACTATTAATTAACAAATATTTTCATCTTAATAAATTGCTTGTTAACAAATAAGATGAAAAGACTCAACAAATTTCCAAGGAAAAAATCAAAATTTTATTATTCCTTTTATAAGGTTTGAAATTAATAGTTCAAGTCTCGTCTTCCCTGAACTCTCTCATGTATAAAAAAATGATTAACAAGTAGTAATTAATATGTTATGAGATTAATACTTCAAATAGAATTTAAAGTTGTTAGCCTACCTTAAATGGTTTAATTAGATAACCTTAATTGTGCACATATTTTGATTTTTCTTTCTTTAATATACAAATATCAATTGTGATCTAAAATGACATGAAATTCTTATGTGAGTAAATATGAATGATTTGCATTGAAAACAAATTAAAAAATGTTATAGTGCTACTTGAAAATATTTTTCATAAAGTTAATCGAACTTGACATCAAAACTCATTAAAAAAGATCATAGAGTATACTCTTGAATTGATTATTATTTGTTCATAGATCACTTTGTTGTTTTCGATAGTTGCGTAATCAAGAATATTATTGAATTAAGTCAAAAAGTATTTTTTAATTATATTTTTAGTTATTTTTCTTTGTTGAATATCTTAAAATTATATTTTGTTTTCTTTTCTTCAAACACTTGGTATTTTTTATTTTTCAATCATTTATTATTTATTATTTTTTAATTCATGAAAACAAAAAAAAATATATGCATAAAAAGAAGAAAAGACTATCTTTTAAAATATAAAGATATATGAATATAAAACTTTTCATATAAAATTTTTAAATAATACTAATTTCATTACAAAAATTAAGTTCAAATGGAAAAAGAAAAGGATTATTGTTTTGTACGATATTGAAGTTTTAAATTTCATGAGTGAGATTGGAGAGTTAATATATATTTAGAAAATAATAAATTATTTAATTATTAAATAAACATATGGCAATCATCTAATCTCGTTTGTGGAGCTAAAAACTTAATAATCTATATAGAGAATAATAATTAAAAAAATTTAATATAAAAATATTTTTTTATAATTGTCCCAAAAACTATTTCATAATTTGAAAATAATCATTAATATTTCAAATGAATTTATTCTATATAATTTAATTAAACAATTATTCACTAAACTATCTCTAATTGACCTAAGTTCAATTTTTTTTTTCATTTTTATAAAAGTTCTTTGGATATTGCTATATGAAGCCTTGGCCCTTTGGTTAGTTGCAATGAGAATATCTTTGAACGTTGAATTCTCATGTTTAACTCTACTATGAATAGGTTCAATCCAATTTTATTTTAAATTTATGTAATTATATGCAGCTTTGTTATTTGTTTGTTTTGTCTATTTGATGTAATTCATTAATTTTTTTATATGTAATACTTGAATACAACTATAATTTCTCTTATATTAATAAATTCTTAAAATATAAAAATTTTTTTTGTATAATCATAGTCACAATTGGTAAAATTAAATTTATTTTTAGAATGAAAAAAACTAGTGCATAAGTCAATGTTGTTAATTTTATATTAGTACTGATCATACCAACCAGTACACTATATTTATGTTTAATTCTTACCATGTGTAGATTCAATCCAATTTTATTTTAAATTTATCTAATGATATGCAGGTTAGTTGTTTGTTCATTTTGTCTATTTGATATAATTTATTAATTTTTTTATATATAATACTTGAATACAATTGTAATTTCTCTTATATTAACAAATTCTTAAAAATAAATTTTATTTTTTTGTATAATTGCTGCCACAATGGGTAACATTAAAATTAGTTTTAGTATTAAAAAAACCTACTGCATAAATCAATGTTGTTAATTTCATTTTACTACCAATCATACCAGCTAATACGCTCTAATTATGTCAAAAAATGGTACACTTAACGAGGATTTTTCGTATTAGACTTGATACCGATTAATACCGATTACTTTCATTAGTTTCAGTTGGTTTCAGCTGGTTTCTTTAGATTAACTTATTTAGGCTGGTACATAAATGTAAATTATGTTTTATAATTTTTAACTTGTGTAATAGAAAAAGCAAAAAAAAAAAAGAAAAAGAATATATATATAAATATAGCATTAGACTTGCCTTGGCTCCAATGGAGTGCGACTCTAGAGACAGACATGGCTAAAGTGGCTTGGTCTGTGGCTCAGTCAACAACTCAACAAGGGATGAATGAAGCAAGTAAGCGGGTCAAGATGCTGTGAGTCGAGTTGAACCTTGGCAATGCACGGATCCTACCCACTTTTAGGATATCAAAACGGTATCGTTTCATGTTGGTATAAAAGGCAAGAATTTCATTTTTTCTTTAGACGCTTCCCCACTCTCTTTTTCTACATCTGTTATTTCTCACTCTAGGTGATTTTCGATTACCGTTTTCTATCAAATGTCATTGAAAAATTGGTCGGTATTTGGGTTAACCTATGGATTCTGGAAATGGTCCATCGAAGCCTAGGAATTCAATCAGATAACTCATTGGAAAACTCAAATCATGCTAAAAAGCTAATCATATTCTAGAATTTCCAAAAAATCCCTAGAAAATGCAAAAAAAAACTAAAAAAAAAACTTGATTCTCCAATCAAAACAACAAATTCCCATAAGCCTCCTTTAAAAAAGCTATAATCTTTTTTCAAAATTTTTTTTGTTCTCTCTAATTCTCTCATTTTCTTTGTGTCCTCCTATTTGTGATCGTCAGGGGTTTATATAAGGGTTGGGTACAAGATTCAAAGATCAAAATCCCCTAATCTGTTTATCCTCATTTAAAAAAAAAATCTATTTCTTATAGGTTCAAAATTTAAACTCCCTACTCTTATAGTTTTATTAGGACTAAAACTTTATTTTTACTTATTTTATTTTTATTTTTTATTAACTTTATCTGAAGCTTACTGGAAAAATCAATTCAAAAGATAGGTGTCTATAGTTGTCCCTCTTTGCATATTTTTTGTGAAATAGAAATTATGCAAAGATATAGACACCCATCATGACCTTATTTAAGAAAAAAAAACATTTTGGTGTAGATTGAATCGGGTCTGAAAATGGAATGACCCAAAGATGGATTTGACATAGGCCAAAATTCAAAACAAAATGACCTGGATAGAATCAAAGTTTGAAATAAATAACTTGAACTGAACCGAAAAAGGATTTGGCGTAGGCCAAAATCCAAAACAAAATGACCTAAATAAAACCAAAGTATAAGATAAGTAACTTGGGCTGAACCAAAGAAAGATTGGGCATAAGTCAAAATCTAAAAAAAAAAAAAAGACCTGAATGGAACTAAAGTCTAAAATAAGTAACTTGGACTTAATCGAAGAAGGATCTAGCATAGGTTGAAATCCAAAACAAAATTACTTGGATGGAACTGAAGTCTTAAATAAGTAACTTGGACTTAATCGAAGAAGGATATAGCATAGGTTGAAATCCAAAACAAAATGACTTAGATGGAACTAAAGTCTAAAATAAGTAACTTGGATTAAACCGAAGAAAGATCTGGCATAAGCCAAAATTAAATTGACCTAGATTGAACCAAAGTCAATAACTTAGACTAAGCCCAAAAACAATTTGACATATGTCAAAACCCAAAAAGAAAATGACCTAGATTGAACCGAAGTCTAAAATAAATAATCTAGACTAAGCCAAAATACATTAGTACAAGTTGAATAAAAAATTTAAAATGACTGCCACTTCATTCTTGAAAATTTCAATCAACTGTGATGTTGAAATATCTTCCTATAAAAGCAAATTTCATGACATGTATACATAAAATGTTATGAAATGCTAATTTTCTTGGAATGCATACATGAAATGAGATGTTGGGCTTATCTGATTATCATAAAAGGATTCTCACGCCCTTTTTTGTTTTCATTTGCTTGCCAGTTATGGATTTTTTAACTTCTAAGCACATTTGATCAAAGAATCAAACTATCCTCATCTTTTAGTTTCAGTCAAACTAAGAAAAACATTCCACTAGGCTTTCATTGCCTTCATTTCACTTACCTATGCCACTCATAGCTTTCTAGAGCAATGAAGAGAATTTTCATATCATTATTTGTTCATTCATTATCTTTTCAATATAACGATAGATGTAAAGCAATTGCACATTTCTTCTAACCTGGGTGAAGGGGTAGACAAGAAAAAAAATGAGAATGATAAAAGAAGTCAGTGTTGACAGTAAAAAAGAAATGGCTTTTATTGAATGAATGGGACTGAGTTATAAAGATGGGTTAAAGTGGGCTATCGGATAATCATGATCAAAGTAACCTAGAGTTTTTCTCAAAAACCATCCAACTAAAGCCTTTGATCCTTTCGAGTTCATCAAATTACACTTGTCCCTTGCACTATAAGAGTGATGACTTGATTCTCTAAGCCACCCTTTCAAGTTTTCAACTTAGATATCCTTCTTGACTCAAATTGCCTTTTATAGGTTTTCAATTTGAGACTTATTTTTTTCTTTTAGACTCAAATCACTCTTTGTGGGTTTTCAATTTGAGCCCTTTTTCTTTAAGAGAAATATTTCTTGACAAAATCTAAATTTATTGGATTGGGTAAATCTTTTCCATCCATTTCTATCAAGATTAAAGCTTCTTCCAAGAACACTCTCTTGACAACATATGGACCTTTCCAATTTGGAGTCCATTTTCCTCTATTGCCATGTTGACTTGGGAGAATCCTCAGAACCAACTCTCCTTTATGAAAACATAAAAGTCAAATTTTCTTATTATGTGCCTGCATCATTCTCTTTTGGTATAATTGACCATGATATAGCATTGTCAATCTTTTCTCCTTAATAAAATTTAGTTGTTTATAGTGCTCTTGGATCCATTTGGCTTCTTTCAAATTGACTTTCCTTAAGACTCTCAGAGATAGAATTTTTACTTTCACTGGCAACACAGCTTTCATCCCATAAACTAAAAAAAATAGGGTTGCCTCGGTAAAGGTATGTACTAATGTTTGATAAGCATACAAAGCAAAAGATAACTTCTCATGTCAATTTTTATAAGTCTCGATCATTTTTTCAAGAATCATTTAACATTATTATTTGCTGTTTCTACTGCCCCATCCATTTTTGGATAGTAAAGTGCCAAGTTATGATGCTTGATCTTAAACCGGGCACATATCTCTTTCATCATCTTACTATTAAGAGTCTTGGCATTATCTGTAATAATTCTTTTGGGGAGCCTATATCTGTATATTACTTCTTTCTTAATGAACTTACATACCATCAATCTGGTTACACTGGCATACGATACAGTTTCAACCAATTTAGTAAAATAGTCAATCATTACAAAAATGAACCTATGTCTAATTGAAGCTTTTGGTGTGATAGGTCTGATAACATCTATGCTTTATATCAAAAATAGCCATGAGGGTGCTATAACATGTAAAGCATTTGGAGGCATATGAATTTTATCTACGTAGATTTGGCATTTATGGCATTTTCCAGCATAATCTTTGCAGTCACTTTCCATGGTTGACCAGTAATACCCTGCCCTCACAGTCTGTCTTACCATTATATGGCCACTTGCATGAGCTCCACACTTCCCATTGTGAACTTATTCAATGATCTTTCATGCCTCTGTTGCATTCACACATCTCAAGAGAACTAGATCTCAATTTCTCTTATATAAAATATTCTCGTCAAGGAAAAAACCCATGGCCAATCTCCTAATCATCCTCTTGTCATTTTTTGTTACATGCTCTGGGTATTGTTGACTCTTTAGATACTGTAAAATGTCATTGTATCAAGGCTTCCAATCGATCGCCTCTTCAATGTTTGAGTAATGCACTAAAAATTCTTTCACATCAAGCTTAATGGGTTGAATTTCAATATTTGTCTTTACCTTGATCATGGCTGCCAATGTGGCTAGGGCATCAATAATTTGATTATATTTTCTAGACAGATGTTCAAATTGAACCTTTTCAAATTGTTTAACCAAGTCAATGACATACTTGTCGTATTTAATCAACTTTACATCCCTTATTTTCCATTCTCCTCTTAACTAGTAAATAACCAAGGCTAAGTCTCCATAAACTTCTAATATTTTGATTTTTCTTTCAATCGTAACTTATAAGCCTATAATACAGGCTTCATATTTAGCCTCATTATTAGTGCAATTGAAGTTCAATCTTGCTATAATATGGATATAATTTCTCTCTGGAGATATCAAGATTGCCCTAATTCCATATCCTAAAGCAGTTAAAACTCCATCAAAATACATATTCCAAGACTGCTTAATAAGCTTTTCCTCATCAACTTAGGAAACAACCATTAGGTTTTCATCTAGGAAAACAAGCCTTATTGGCTCATAGTTATCGATAACTCATTCCACCAAAAATTTAGCAACGACACTTCCTTTAACTGCCTTTTGAGTTACTTAGACGATATCGTATTCAAAAAGCATTACTTGCCATTGAATGATTCTTTCAGATAAAAAAGATTTTTTGAAAACATATTTGAGAGGATTTAATTTTGCTATGAGCTACGTGGTGTTGTATAGCATATATTACCTAAGTCGATGAGTTGTCCAAGCTAAGGCATAACACATTTTTTCTAATGAGGAATATTTTGACTTATAGTCAGTGAATTTCTTGCTTAAATAGTAAATAGCTCGCTCTTTCCTGCTTGTTTCATCATGTTGCCCCAACATACATCCCATCGAACTTTCGTTCACTATTAAATATAAAATCAATGGTTATCCCAAAATGGGTAGCACCAGTACAGGTGGATTTGATAGATACTTTTTAACTTTATCGAAAGTTTTCTAACATTCATCATCCCATTTGCTAGAGCCATGCTTACAGAAGAGTTTAAAAATAGGATCGCATTTAAGAGTAAGTTGAGAAAGGAATTGAGATATATAATTCAATCTCCCTAAGAATTCTCGTACCTTTTTTGGTGTACACGGAGGTGGCAAATCTTGGATAGCCTGGATTTTATCAGGATCCATCTCTATTTCTCTTTCACTGACTATAAAACCCAATAGCTTCCCTGTCTTAACCCCGAATATGCATTTAGATGGATTCGATTTGATCTGAAATTTTTTTAATCTCTCGAATAATTTTTAAGGTTGGCAATATGATATTCTTCTTCCCTAGACTTTGCAATCATATCATCCACATACACTTCTATTTTTTTATGCATCATGTCATAGAAAAGAGTAACCATAGCTTTTTGGTAAGTGGCTCCAACATTTTTCAATCCAAAAGGCATTATTTTGTAACAAAATATTGCCCATATAGTTACAAAAGTAGTTTTCTCCATGTCATCCCTTGCCATCCTAATTTGGTTATATCGCAAAAATCCATCTATAAAAGAAAATATGGTTGGCCATATTGTCTACTAAAGTGTCAATGTGAGGAAAGAAAAAGTTATCCTTTGGGCTTGCCTTGTTCAAATCTCAATAATCAACATACATCCGAACTTTTCCATCTTTCTTTGGTACTGGGACTATGTTTGCTACCCATTTTGGATACATAGCCACCTTTAAGAACTTGTATCAAACTGTTTTTCCTCTTTTTCTTTGATCTTCAATAACATTCCAGGCTTTATTCATCTTAATTTTTTTTGCACCAACCTACACTTTGGCTTAAAAGGTAGCTTATGTTCTACTATTTTGGTTTTAAGTTTAGGCATGTCTTGGTAGAACTATGCAGAAATGTCTACATATTCAAAAAATAACTCTTTTAACCTCTGCCTATCATTCGAGGGTAATAATGTGCCCATGTTAACTTTTTTTTATTATTATCATCTCTTAGATTTATTAGTTTTGTATTTTCCCAGTGAGGTTCAAATGTTTTCTTCTCTTGTTCCACCAATTTTACTAGGTCAAAAGGTAAAATATCATTATCTGAGTCCTCTTTATAATCAAGTTCACCAATATATATTGGATTTTTTAAGTTAAACCCTAGGTTACTATCAACATTATCTTCATATTTATTGTTTGGGCACCTGAGAGTAATTGAGAAAGGAGAAATGTGGACAAGATGTATGGAATGAAAACTAGAGAATGAAAAGAAAAAATAAAAATGCATCACATCGATCTTTTTATTGAAATGAATGAATAGTCCATACATAAAAATATCCTAGTACTTTTAGGTACAAGTGCAAGAGTTTTATTTATTACATTACTTTTAGAGATATTCAAGCACAATAGGTAGCTTTATGATCTCTCAATTTTTTAATTCTAAACCTTGTAGGATTGGATACACTAGCAATTCTTTATCCTGCCTATCAAATGCTTCCCCTTTCACCATTTGAATGGTAAGTTTGGAAAAGGATTCTTCCAACCCCATATCCAGGTTATCATCTCCAGGATAAATACATCCTCTTGATCGAAAAGTGTCATAAGATAAGGAATAATCATTTTTTCTGACTCTAACTCTTGTCTTTTGAACTTGACCATCATTTTCTCTTTCTTATTTTCTATCAGCTTCTTCTTATCCATCCTTATAATCTTGTACCCTAAACTAAACCTTTCTTAGTTGTTGGTCAAAATTGGTAGCTTCTGAATTCCCTATTGCTTCTTTCTTAGTCCTTTTCCAGGATGCCAACATTTCCCAACCGTCTACTTAACAACCATCTTGGTAGCGACTGACAATTGTGGTGTATACAGCCTAGATCTTTCACCAACTTAAGTTGCATTAACAAGTTTAAAGGATCTATAAGAACATTATTTAGCTTTGTCTATAGCTTCTACATATGGGGTATTTTTTTGTTAGGTCGCAAGTAGATCTTTTTCTCTTGACACACACACCAACTTTCCATCGATAATGAACTTTATTTTTTGGTGTAACGAAGACAAGATAGTACCCACCATGTGAATCCACAGTCTACCTAACAAACAACAATATGAAGATGAGATATCCATCACTTAAAATCTGATGTTGAAATTACATGGCCTAATCTGTAATTGTATTTCGATATCACTTACCACCTCTCGCTTAACTCCATTAAAAGCTTTAACAATCATGTGGCTAGTTCTTATGTAAGACATGTCGATGGGTAACCTAGCTAAAATAGACATAGGCATCACATTAATCATGGAACTATTGTCAATAAGAACCTTTGCCATTATATGGCTATTACATTTGACTGTAACATGAAAAGTCTTAGTACTTCTTCTCCCTTCTAGAGGGATCTCATCATCATTAAAAGTAATATAATTTGAGGCTATCAAATTCCCTACGTATTCCATAAATACATTATGAGATACATATATCAGATTTAATTCTTTCAATAAAGCATTGCGATGAGGCTTTGAATTCAATAATAGTGATAAAAGCAAGATCTTAGCTAGCATTTTGTTTAGTTGTTTCACCACACTATACTCACTATGTTTAATTAGCCTTAGGAACTCACAAGCTTCCCTTTCATAAATGGGTTTCTAGTATTTCTAACTTGGTGCTACCACAGAATCTTTCTTATTCTATTTTTCCTCTCTAACTTTTGCTTTCTTTTTTTTAGCCTTCTTTAACATTTTTAGAGAATAACACATTTCACTTTTAGTCATACCACCCACATTAATTATGTGGCAGCATCTAAATTTCTTGACATATCTTCTCCATTTAATCTTGGCGTTACAATATTATAGTTGTATTTCCACGGTATCACCTTATTACTCTAGTACGAAAAGAGACTAGGAATTTTAAAGGTTATAACTGGTTTAGAGGTGGGTTGACTCTATTGGCTTTGACTTTTTATAATATATTGTTACTGGTTTTGGGGTGAGCCTTGGAACCTGCTCGATAGTGGATATCTTTGCATTTTTCAAGCCCCCCTCATCTTCCTAGAACTCAACTTGGAATGAGTCTATTGACTGTTACAACACTTGGCAAAATTGATCACAATTATCAATCAAATGCCCTATAGCTCTTTTGTGGTATTTACACCTTTAAGTTGTATTATACTCTCATGGTAAGTATATGGGTCTACTAGATACAACATCTCCACTTCGAACAAGGCATCAAACACCTTAGCTAAAAGAGTTTTAATCTCATCTACTCTTCTTTTGATTTGGCCGGCTTTAGCCTTATGTATGACATTAATTGTTGCTATAGTATGGGCTGGCAAATGATTACCATTAACATTAGGTGCCCCTTCTTCTTCAAAGCTTATAAATCTTCTTTTTATCAAGCTTTGTACTTTGCATTTCAAAGAAATATAATTCTTAGTGGAATGGCTTGTAACCCCATAATGGTAATCACAATGAGCATTTGGGTCATATCATTTGAGGAAATGTGGTTTCATAGGATCTATGAGGACACAGGCTACTAATTTTTTTTCATAAGCTATGAGAGTAAGTCTACATAAGGCATGAAGATTGAGTTAAATGTGACTTTTTCCTAATTATTTCACGATCCTCTTGAATTGTTTAGCTGTGTATTTAGTTTAGGGACAAATCTTGTTTGGGGTATGATGGATGAGTTGTATATGTGAGCAAGTGTTTGTGGTTGAAGAGTTGGTCAGTAAACTTGTTGATATGATGGTTGATATGGGTAGTGGGTAAAGCCTACTTGAGCTGGGTATATTGGTTAGTTATAAAAAAGAGCATAACCTCTAAATTATTAGCCTTCATAACTCACAGTAGGAGTTTTTCCTCCCTTCTTCTTAGGTAGGCCATTTCTTTTTGCACCAATCACTTCTCGTCCATCTAATTTATTATTTTTAATGATGTTTTCAATCATCTCGATTGAGATAACCATGTTAGCAAAGTTTTTCATGGTATTTCTTATTAATTTTTTATAATAAAAAGGCTTAAAAGTACTAAAAAAAAAGCACTATCACCTTTTTCTCTGAGAGGGGTAGTTGGACTTGGGAAGCAACATCTCTCTATGTTTAGGTGCATTGCTTAAAACTTTTTGTGGCTTTCTTTTTCATACTTTGTAAAGAGAGGTGGTCAAATGCTAAGTCCATTATGTTATAAATGCTTTTGCCAAATCATTTCAGAAACGGAAAAGGGCTCCGTGTAACTATACATATTATCTAGTCATGGAGCCTGTAAGACTATCTTGAAATATATGCATTAGCAATTTCTCATAATGAGCATAGGCAGCCATTTTATGACACTACATGGTAACATGGGTTACTAAACATTTAGTCTGATTATATTTTTCAAATTTGAGGACTTAGAACTTCAATGGGATAACCACATTTAGGACTAAACATAGTTAGGTTACATCTATATAGCCAAAGTAATCCATACCTTTAATGGCTTGAACTCTTTCCTCCAAAATGTTCATCTTTGCTGGGAGTTTGACTCCTCTACTATCTTAAAGGCTTTTTGTTTTTAACCTCTCATTCTCTTTAAGGTCATCAAAATTGGGGACCTCAATTAGGTTTGATATCTTTGCCCCAAAGGCTAGGTTAGTCTAACTATGATATGGTGCTGTAAGGTAGGTGTAAGCATATGCCCATGAAAATGGCATGTGTGGGGCCTGTGTCTCTTGAGAAGATTGACCTTGGTTTGGACTGAACCCAGTGGGGTGTAAAGGATCCACAATATCTTATTTTTCATTTGGATTAGGGGTCTCTTCTACCATCTTACCCTTATCCAATTTCTTTAACATTTCCATCATCTTCACCAACTCTTCTTTTATGTCTTCTTAAGCTTTCTCAATCTTGTCCATATGAGTACTTTGTTCCTGCTCCATTTGCCTTGTTCGCGATTGAGTATTATATGGGTGACGTACAGGTTAGCCTAAAGTCAATGGTCGAGCTATCTTTGAACCTTTAATACCATATCTCAGAATTAACAAGTTTATATGACTATCTCATAAAAACCTAAGATGATTATTTTGTTAAGTGTAATGAATGAAAATACATGTATGCCCAAACATTTACCTTAAAACAGTGTTCAACCAAAAGATTTTTTTATTCCAAGAACTTTGTTTACATAGAATTTATCATCTTATAATTATAGTCGTAAAATCGCTTGATTTGCTCATACTGATCTTTTACTTCCTTAATTAAATCTAACAAACGCTGTCCATGCTTCCCTACTAGGACCACCACTTACTTTAGTGTTTTTGCCTCTTCGACCATTTCTTTTACCTTACATACTCTTTTGCAAATTTGGGTTGTTAATTGCTTAATATACCTTTATCTCCCCAAGTTTTCCCTTTTACCACACCATACTTGGCATGATAATTCTCTATGCTCTCTAACTAGTGCAGTAATATAGTCTTCTTGTTCATTTAATCTTTGTCTCAACTTGCTTATGTAACTATTTAGCATATTATTTTTTGTTTGTACCTAGGTGTTTTCTTCCTCTAATTTAGTATATTCCTGCTTTAATCGCTTATTCTTATCAGTCAGCTTAGCAATTGTTATCTCTTTGGCTTTTATCTTTATACATAACCTTTTATGTTCTTAGTGAAGCTTTGCTAGGTCTTTAATAGCTGCATCGCGTTCTTTAGCAATCTTGCAAACTTTGACTTCCTATTTTCAACTCGATATTTCCATTGATCTTTATCCTATTGAAGCTTCTAGATATTTTGCTTTAGCTTATTCTTTTTAATCTTAAACTCTTTTTCGCAAGCTCCAATTTTGATAGTATTTCTTCAAGCTTTTCTCTTATTGGTTGTGAAAAGTCTTCAAGAGTGAATACAACTTCCTTTCCTTGTCTTACTCTCCAGACCAAGTACTTATGAGTGATTTTATCAATGAAAGGTCGAAGACTCACCCTGTGGGGGTTTTTTCATTCTTTAATCACATCATTAATTTTCTGAAATGCTTTTGGCTCATTGTAAGAAAAATATGGCTGATGAAGTTTATGTATCCCTAGAATGAATTGTTCTGCCCCAACTGTCTTCTCACTAAAAGTGGTGCATAACTTATTACTCCCTATAAACCTAAAAGTGGAACCACAGTCTTGTCTCTACACATATATGGCATGGGTTCTAGATTCATTCATAGGACTAACCATTTCACCTCAGCGCTTGTCAGCTTTTGTAAGAAAGCTACTCACTTTTTTTTAGACTTTTGTTCTGGCCACTCGTTTTCATAAAATTCTTTAAGTGTTGTTGCAGTGGTTGACTTATTCAAAACCTAAGTCAACCATTTACCACACTTTTGAATAAGTCAACCACTGCTATCTCAATGTAACCTAAAACCTTTGGAAATATCACCATTCTATAGATGGCTAAGGCAAACACATCTAACCCTTGCTCTTCATTGACGGTTATGCTAGGAAATCATGGAAAAACTTCTAAGGTAAACAGACCTACCCTTACTTTTTCTTTATATATGAATTCACAATCTCTTTATTTATAGCCATAATGCTTGCTAGATTCTTACGAAATCCCGACTTGTGTTTCTTAACATATATCTTATTAGGTGCTTTGAGGTGCAGACCTAGCAAAGTTGAATACTCTTTGATGGTTTGTGTCATATCAACTTTATTAAAGATGAAACATTTGTATGAAGAATCCCAAAATTGAACAACAGCTTTGATTAATTGATTCTCAACATTCATTGTAAGAAGGTGTGCTATGTGTCCATGTTTCTGGCAAAAAATCTTCCTGTCTTGATGGACCCATTTACTTTCATACATCAACCAAATCTTCTAGATTATTCTGTTTGAGGAGGATAGATATTTCTTTAGACAAGGTAGAAGTATGACCAATTGGTAGACAATCCCCTTCTTTTTGTTAAATCTTGTCTTGATTAACCTTTTACCTTATTTGGTGACCTGCAAGGAGCTAATACAGATCAAGAGCAAATTAGTTGTTTTGTGAACTCCATAAAAAACTCTTTGTTGAAGATCGCTTTTTAGGCAAATGTTCTTTATGCAACTTTATGATACGAGCATGAGTCATGCAAAAATGAATAAAAGAAAAGATTAGTACACTGAATAAAGAAAACTAAATAAATAAATTAAGACATCATACATAGTAAAATCAATGAATCCTAAGCTTTTGGTTAATTCGAAAGGGAAGGGTATGGCTATTCTATAGGTTAGGCATTTTTAAGGTTCATTGTATGGGGTTTAAGGTTGAAAATCTAAAGGTTCCTAAATTGCTCCTTACATCATTGCCCATCACAAACTAGCAAAGCATCCCAATCTTTACCCATTACAAGCTACAAGCGAAAAAGGTTCAATTTGAGTGGGAGTATTTCGTTAGACACTGCAAAGGCATTAAAACCTCATGAAAGCATAAATACTTTGCTCCCTCTTAAAGGGACAAAGCTCAGGTATAGAGATCATGTTATGCACATCCATATAATGACATAATAAGCAAAATAAATAAATAGAACGAATGAATAAACAACGATCTTTATAAAAAAAATTCAATTTTATTAGGCTTTTAGATAACACAAATTTATTTGTTAGCCTGAATCTTGACTTATCCCCAGCAGAGTCATCAAACTATCATAACATCTAGGTCTGTGAACCTATTGCTAGACATTGACTTAAAGAGTCACCACTAATCTTTTTTATTTAGGTGCGATTGGTCACTTAATTGAATTTGTCCCATTTTAAAGAGAAATCCTAAATTTGATTCAAGTATCTTTAAAAGGTAGATTCAATGTCTACAAAACTAGAACTAGGTTCGAGAGTATGGTCACGTGTGAGGAAGGTTATAGCACCCTCACAATGCCCCTCAAAAGATGGTACCAACTAGATTTCATGTTATCCATTGAGCCTTAAAAATATTACGGATAGTTAATTATTGGAAATTATTCTTAATTATCTCCAATACTTTTAGTAAAAAATTAAAAAAAAATTCTCACCTCGAGGGTATACAAGAAAACAACTATTTCTCTTGCAGGGGCTCCATTGTCGGATTATTTAACATTAAAAAAATTTTCAAGAAAAATTTAATATTTCAACCTTTTTTTTTTAGATTACCTTTTCTGTTTTATTTATTCTTTACAAATTAATGCCTTTATTCAAGGAAAATTGATACTTTCAACTTTCTCTTAAAGCAATTTTGAAATTTTATCTTCAAGGAAAATTGATTCTTTCAACTTTTCCTTAAAGCATTTTTTTTAATTTTTATTTTCAAGGAAAATTGATACTTTCAACTTTTCCTTAAAGCATTTTTTAAAATTTTTATTTTGAAAGAAAATTGATACTTTCAACTTTTCCTTAAAACATTATTTGAAATTTTTATTTTCAAAAAAAATTGATACTTTAAACTTTTTCTCAAAAATATTTTTTGAACTTTTGTTTTCAAAAAAAATTGATACTTCAATTTCTCTTCAAAAAATTTTAGTTTCTACCTTCTAGGCAATTGATACTTCAGAAAAAACATTTTCTACATTTTGATTTTTTCAAAGACAGCATTTTCATTTTTTTGTTTAAACATTTTTTATTTTAAAAAAATCCTAAAAAAACTTATACATAATTAAATAAGTATCATTGATCTACGAAAATAAATAAATAAATAGGAAATGGAAGAGGAAAAACAAAAAAAGAAAGGAAAGAAAAGAATAAATATATATAAATATACCTTTAGACTTAGCTTGGCTCGAATGGAATGCAGCTCTAAAGACAGATGCGATTGAAGTGGCTTGGTATACAGTTTAGCTCAATGGTTTAGTAGAAGATGAGTGAAGTGGGTAAACGAGTCTATGTGTTACGTGTTAGGTCAGATCTTGGGCGACACGTAAATCTCACCCACTTTTAGGATATCAAAACAACATCATTTCACGTTGGTATAAAAAGGCAAGAATTTTTTTTTTCTTCAAACACTTCCCTACCCTCCTTCTACCTCTGTTGTTTCTCACTCTAGGCAATTTTTGGTCATCGTTTTTCATCAAATGTCATCGAAAAATTGGTCGATATCTGGGTTGACCTCCAAATTCTAAAAATGGTTCGCCAAAAACTAGGAATTCAGCTGGATAACTTGCCGAAAAACTCAAATCATGCAAAAAAATCACCAAATTCTGGAATTTCCAAAAAATTCCCAGAAAATGTAGAAAAAATCCCCCAAAAAAACTTGATTCTCCAATCAAAACAACAAATTCCTAGAAGCTTTCATAAAAAAAAGCTATAATCTTCTTTGAAAAATTTTTTTGTTCTCTCTAATTCTCTCATTTTCTTTGTGTCCTTATTCTATGATTGTTGAGGGTTTATATAGGGGTTAGGTACAAGATTCAAAAATCAAAAACCCCTTATCTATTTATCCTCATTTTAAAAAAAAATCCTTTCATCATAGTTTCAAAATTTAAACTCCCTACTCTTATAGTTTTATTAGAACTAAAACTCTATTTTTACTTATTTTATTTTTATTTTTATTAACTTTATCTGAAGCTTACAAAAAAAATCAATTCAAAAGGTGGGTGTCTACACAAATTATTAGTAGTATTATTATGTACAAGTCCATGTATATTTATAAATATATTTGTATTAAGTCAAAAAATATAAAATAATATGTCAAAATAATTAATACTGACATATATATTTTTTTAAAAAACTAAAATATTATCCAGTACAATGTTAACAACCTTAACGTAAATAGTACTAATATTTTAGCAAAAAAGTAACACTAATATTTTTCTTGTCTTAACTACTCTTTATGTGATTTTTATTTTCATTAACTATATATTGACCTCAAATCATTGCACTATATTATATATTGATTCTTAAACTTTCATTTCTTTGGGATCAATTTATTTCAAAATTCGATTTTAACAAAATTACTTTATAATTTATTTTATATTAATATATAAGGGTTGGGTACAAGACTCAAAAATCAAAATCCCCTTATCCGTTTATCATTGTTTAAAAAATATATATTTTTATCATAGTTTCAAAATTTAAACTCCCTCATCTTATAATTTTATTAGGAATAAAACTCTATTTTTACTTATTTTATTTTTATTAACTTTATTTGAAGCTTACCGAAAAAATCAATTCAAAATGTGGGTATCTACATAGATTATTAGCAGTATTATTATGCACAAGTCCATGTATATTTATAAATATATTTGTATTAAATCAAAACATCTAAAATAATTAATACCGACATATATATTTTTTTAAAAATTGAAATATTATCCGGTACAATATTAATAACCTTAACATAAATAGTACTAATATCTTAGCAAAAAAATAACACTAATATTTTTCTTGTCATAACTACTCTTTATGTGATTTTTATTTTTCATTAACTATATATTGACCCCAAATCATTTCACTGTATTATATATTGATTCTTAAACTTTCATTTTATGTGGGATCAATTTATTTCAAATTGTGATTTTAATAAAATTCCTTTATAATTTATTTTATATTAATAATAATAGTAAATTTTAAATTTTCAATGGAGTCAATGACGTCACATTTTTTACGTAATTAGCCCCCTAATTTTTGGTAAACCAAACTAAATATGCAAATGATGCCACTCCATTAAGAATCTGAATTTTATTATGGTACCAAACTGCAAGGTAACCAGTACAATCCAACATATGGCATGTCGTTTACAAGTGTTAGACAAAAATCTTTCATTGGATTGAGAAAATGGGGAGCATGGAGCTGAAATGTCTGTAACCTGAGATTTTTACTACTCTTTTTGTCTCATTTATTTATTTTTTTTTTATGTCCCAAAATTATATTTTTTTTTAACATTCAAAACTCTTTTTTTATATCTTAAAATTTAAATTTTCTTTTTACTTTTTGACATTAAAAATTATAAAATTTTAATTTTATAAAAAAATTAAATTATAATATTAAGTACATTAAATCAAAGTTTTTATCTTAAACTTCATAAAAATCAATATATGATAAATATTTTGAGACCGAAGGAGTATTATAAAAATAAATTTTACCTTTCATTAAGTAACTAGTTACAAGATTCATTTGTCATTGGAAGGAATATGAAATGTTAAATTCTTTTTCTTCACTTTCTAATGTACTTACAAAATCTTTAGTCAATATAATTAAATTTCTTTTATACGATAAATTATTTTCAGAAAAGAAAATCCACCAATTAGAATATTTGATTTATTTCAACTGTTTATATTCGATAATATTTTGTGAAAACAACCAACCTCACTTATTTTTGCATCTAACAGTCCAAAATTAGTGCACCTTATCCAAGGGTTGAAATTTGTGCTCACCACAAGAAATCTCCTGATAGTTGCCCTTGCATCCTCTACTTGTTAGTTAAACTTCTTTAATCTTTCCAAGAAAAATGTGTAGAAGAAGATACAATAGTATAAAGCTTGATTCAACCATTTACCATTATTTTTTTCTCTGTTTATAGCGTCCTTTTAAAGGAGAGGTAGATAAAGAGATGGTTCCAATGGTCCTGGTAGCCAAAAGGAATCTAGCAGACTCTGACTGTTTCTTTATTTTTACGTTGACACCGTACATTTTACTTTCCTTTTTTTCTCTTTGGAGAAAGCATTTAAATCCCTAGTGCAACCTTGATTTTCTGGATTTGATAATTTTAAATAAAATATAATGATATAAAAAAATATGAAAATAAAATAATTTAAAATTTTATTAAAAATAATATATAAATTTTGTAAAAATAAAAAAATATATTTTATATTTAACATATGAAGATAATAATTTTAATATTTTACATATAGTAAATATCAAATAAATAAATATGAAAATTTTCATGTTTACTTTCAAATAAAATTTACCAATAAATTTGGTAAATCTAATTCATGTACTTTCTTTCTATCAGATGAAGATATATTTAACATATATTTAACATATATTTAACATACTTCACGTGCTTTTATTACCTTTAAAACGATGGTACTTAAACTGTTAAATCAAATATCCAAGTTTGAGAAAAACAAAATATCAATCCAATCCATCTTTATATATTATCTTCTACGGTCTAAAGGAAAACTGTGGCCACAATGCAAATCGGTGGAAAAATACAGGAGAGGTACCAAAGCAAGCGCAAAATTAACAGGAGCAAGAGTTTTTGGTAAATGCATTACATGCTTCTTGATGTGCGGCCTATTTGTCTGGTAATTGACAATAGCCTGGAAGAAATTAGAAATATTTATAGGAGGAGGCTTACTCCATACTTTACACAATTTCCAAGGATTTCTGGAAGCTTTTGCAGGAAAATTCGCTGGGACTCTCAATTAGGAGGAAGATGACAAAAGACATAGACCAAGACCAAACAAGACCAGAACCCTACCGGCTCCCAAGTCACAAACATGACACGTACATATTGCTGCCAATGGGATCGTCGATCCTTGCTTTTCCTTTTCATTTCTAGGCGTTTTTTTTTTTCTTTTTTTTTTTTTTTTTTTTATAAAAAAAAAAGCGAAGGAAAGTTTCTGAAGATTAAGTCAGAAGGTAAGTTTTAAAAGAGAGTTTACATTGAATTCATGAATTATTCGTTAAGAGAGATTATTGATAGTAAAAATCGAATTTAAATTTTATAAATAAAATATTTAATTTTTATTAATTTGATTAATTTTTTAAGTTAAAAATATTAATTTTATTTATATTTAAAAGAGTATTTTTCTTTTTACTTGAATAAAAATGAGTAAATATTATATTTATAAGATAAATATGAGAATGTGTAAGATTTTAAATTTTATATAAGATATGAAGATGAAGACGGATAATATAACATTTATCTCGTATTCGTTCTCATAACTTATATATATTTAGTAAATAAATTTTTGATTAAATATATAAATTATTATTTTAAATTAATTAGAATTAATACTTTTCTATTTAAAATATATATTTATAAAAATATTACCCAAATATATATGCAAGATAAAAAAACTAAAAAACTAAATTTTTATTTTTTAAAAAATTAGAATATAAAGATTATCCATACTAATTAAATACACACGAAAATAAAAATAAATTTGAAATGCTTATTAGATATGGGTACAGTAACGTGTATAATAAATTCGAGAATAAGATGAAACTAAGAAATACTCTATAGATTTCATATTTTATCTATTGACATCCTTGTCATTGACATTTATTTATATCTATTAAATATCTAATGAAATAAGTTTAAATTTGAAATATCTATTAGATATAAGTATAGAGATATATATAATATAAAATTATAAAGATGAAATAAAAATAAAAAATATTTTACATTTTTCATATCTTATCCATTAACATCCTTACGAGTGACATTGGATCTAACCCACAAAGCCTTGGCCACTCGAAATTAAAAATTTTGTTCCCACAACAAAAGAAAATTAGGAATGATCATGGTCTGCTGTTTCCAACCCACAAATCGCAAAAGAGCCTATTGTCCCCTTTTATGGGACCCTAGAGACCTGCACTGAAAAAAGTCTAAAGGATTGTAATTATTTTTGGTTAATACATTTGGACTTGGGACTCTGGGTTACCAGAAATGATGAGCCAAGATGGAAACTTAAATTATTTAGTTTTCTTGAGATATTGCGCTTGTGAATCAGCATGCTAATAGGGTAATGAGTTTTTTTTTTTTTCTTTTCTTGTGAATGTTATTCTCACCATCCTTTAATCTAAATAAATAAATTGGCACTAATACAATAATCAGTGTTTATCTTCACTTGGAAAAGGAAAAAAGTTGCCTTTGCTATCTTTTTTCTTACCTACTTCCATTCCATAGACCCTGTGGCAATCTTCAGAACAATAAGAATACAACTCCACTTTAAATAAATAAAAAACCCTAAAGTAGGATAAGAAAAGCTAATAGGGAATGAGATATGAGATATTCTATAGTCAACTTATGATTACAAAATGATGTAATGCTTGCAATCCTAGGGGTGCCGTAGGTTTTTTTTTTTGGCCAGATAGGTCGTCATAGTTGATAATTGATTTAAGGGTATAAAAAAACCTTTTAAGTATAATTAAAAATATTTAAATATATATTTTTTTATTGCAATAAATTAATCTTTTTAAAATTTATTTGCATTCAATTAATTTTTTATTTAGATGAAAAAATTAATACCTTTAATTTTTTTGCTAATTAAAATAAAATTACATATGACGTCAATAAAATAAATTAAAAATTTGTCATGTGGTGCAATTATTATATGTAAAAATTAAATAAAATATTTTCTTTCTTTTTCTTCTCAATTTTTTCTCCTTCTTTCTCTCTGAGATCTTTGTAAGGGTGTAATTTATTGTAATTAGGGGATTAATTGACTTAATTTTATCACATGACAAACTTTTGCCGAATTAAAAGTTCAATTGATTTGAAATAAAAGATTAAGAACTCAATTGATTGTAATAAAATATTAAAGGCTTAAATGACTTTTTAATTTTAATTTAAGGATATATTTTACCCTTTAGTCTTGATAATTTTTTTTTTTCATTTTTAAGGTGAAGTTGATAATTGAGTTCATCCAAATGGAAATGTTAAGGAAATCATTTTAGTTTGTTTATTTTATTGCGGATACTTAGCATCAAATTTTTGGATTTTCTTTTTGCTTGTAAGCCTTTTTTTTCTTTTTATAAATTAAAGCCATAATTAAACCATTGCAACGCTCCATTCCAATTAGTAGACACAAAGAGGTCATAATTTTAGTCTTGATTTTTTTCACATAAGAGATTGGGCCTTGAGAATAAAAAAGTTACAAAAATTAAAGTTTGAATTTTAAATTTATTGATATTATTTTTTAAAGGTGATTATATTAATCAACTGAGTTAAATTTTAAATTTGATCTTAATTTTTTTTTTTCATTTTAATTTAACAATACCATGAAAAGGAGATTCTAACCAACCACAACCTGCCCATCTTTCTCCAAACTTTGGAAGATGGGTAAAACCCCATGGTTTTAATTTATCTATACAAGAATTAAGCCTATGTGTAATTAACTTTCCATTTTTGTAAAATTAACTTTCCTTTTCTCTTGCCAAAAGGAAAAAGAGAAAGAAAAAAAAAGCCCATAATCCCTCGCATTCCACGACTTTGGTTGGCCAAGTGTGTCTTTTGGTACATTCCCTCAAGTTATTAATACAAATCGTAGTTGACTTGTTTGCAGCTCTAATAATAAATTATTGGTATTGATTGATTCATCTATAAAATATTTGTCCAACTAGCCAATATTTGGCCGACAAAAGACTATGTCAAATAAAAAAGCTTCAATTTAAATTGTATCCATTTTCTCCTTGTTAAGCAGAAATCGGCGCCTGGATGATCCTCAAAGAGACCATGATACCTAATCTTCATTAGTATTGAATTTTAATCATCAATTAGTGTTGTTTCTTTTTGAATGCATCACAATTTATAAAGGAGATGACAAAAATAAATTTAGAAGCAAGTATGTTCAAATTTTAAATAGTCAAAAATTGTAAAATAATTATATTGACATTAGACAAGATAATTTTAAAAATAATATGATATGATAAGAAAAAGATATTAAAAAAATTAAGAGTGATATGATTCGAAATATTAACAATAATTGTATATGAATTTGATTCAAATAAAAAAAAATATATTGTATTTGATATATTAACATAAATTATGATATGATAATATTTATATTTTACACTTAATACAAAATAAATAAATAAGAATACATCAATTCCCAGTGCTCTTCAAAGGTTCTTTTTTGTTTCCTTTCCCTACCAGCTCTTGAACCTTGGTCTAAGTTGTAAGTGTTAAACAACTAACCTTCAAGGACAAGAGGAAAGCCAGACTGTTCAAAGTTTCAATTCTGACTTTGTAATATTCAATTCAATTCTCAACAGCCTTTCACATTCACATTTGTGAGACCTTTACAAAATTTTCCAAACCCAAAATGTTCAATTTCACACTTTTTAAGATACATGTAAGAAGTAAACAAGCTTTTGCTCTTTCTCATATGATGGTGGTGGAATAGCCACAGCTTTAATACAGAAGAAGATGAACAGAACCACTTGAAAAGAGTGAATCATTATCCAATCACTGTATTTATTAATTTACACAACAGATGGAAACCCATTTTAATCAAACTAATCGTATTCACTTTCTGAAAAAAAATCAAACACAAAAAACAAAAAGAAAAAGAGAAATTAAAGAAAAAAGGGAACAGAAAGGAAAATCAGCAGTCCACCTTTCATTTGCTCTCACACAGTAATATTTATATTTTCAAAATGGATGCAAATTCCTGCTCAAGCCATTGACATTAGAAAATATGCCCTCCAAGTCCTGCCTGTAAGGCAAAAATGACCTTCTTTTGTCCCATGGTTTCATATCTCTGTTCCTACCACAATGTTCTTCAGCTTCCTTAAACTTTCCTGGAAATTCCATGACCTTATTGACATCGGCGTTACTAGTTTTGTCTCTCTTGCTTGGTGCTAAGAAAACAAACGTGTCTTTACCATCGCTGTTACTTCTATAAACTAGGTCCCTTAGCCTCCATCTCTTTGGTAACCCAGTTGAATTGCTCTTCTTGCATCTTCCCGGGTATTCTTTTTCAATATTCTCTGATTTCCCTCCCTTTGGTGTCCAGACGCAGTAAGTCCCTGGCGTTACCCCATCGAGTTCACCAGCTTCTGAGGATGAACATGAAGTCGTTTCACGTTCTTCACTCATAAGTTCTCTCAACGGTAAACGATGGGATCGTGGTTTCGATGCAAAGGAATTACAGTCAACGTTTTTCACATCAGGAGTTTGATCATCGTTGAGCAAGTTCGTGTTGAAAAGTGGATAGATTGGCCTGATTTGTCCGTTGTAAAAGATTTCGTCCGCTGATTTTGGAGATGTCTCTGGCTCTCTGCAGACAAATGCAAACTCGAAATCATCGTCTTCATTGTCTTCCCCTTCCATGACTTCTTGTTGTAGTTGTTGATGTTGTTTTTGTTGGGGCCAAGCTTCGTAGATGTCGTCTTGAGAACCAGATTCTTGTCTGAATTCTTCAATAACTCTTGCAGCAATTTCAGCAAGCCTGCCTGAAGAGCAGGTGTTGAAGGTTGGAGAGCTTGGGGATAGCGAGAGAAGCGGACTTGCCTGCATTTGCAAATCTATGATAAAAAAATAAAATAAAAAGGAAGTTTTGATAGTTTTGGAGAAATGGAATAGGTTGAAAAGGACGGAAAAAAGGGTCTGAAGTTTGGGTTACAGATATAAAGCACTCAAGTGGATATGAAAATAGTGGGCTTCAAAATCAAATGGGTTGTTCAAGAAAGAATCTCCTCCAAGCATTAGAAAAAAAGGACGAGAGAAATGGAGTAATATTTGAAGAAAGCGCCAGAAGGCAAGAGACTAGAGCGGCAGACGCGTATTCTAATGAGGGGCAATTGGTGGAAATGTTTGGTGAAAGTTACCAATAAATCGGCTGTGCATGAGAGGTGAGACTTCTCTTTATAAATTTATGTTTTCTTTTTTTTTGTCCAACTCTAGATGGTGAGGGTCTTTCTCTTTCCTAATCTTGGAAAGTTCATTGCTTCTTTCACAGGAAAATATGAACTGGGTTTTGTTTTATAAGTGGAAGGGTATGTCAGTTCACACGTGTTTTGATAAGTATTTTGGCTCAACAAATTGGCTGAAATCCTTGAATTCGGAACTTTTCATCAAAATTCTCTGTAGTTGCAGTCAATGAGAAGTAGTAAGGTAATTGTGGTGGTGATGGTTGCATTTCTTCTCTTAGTTTCCCTCAGGCGGCTTAGCTGTAGTAAAAGTAAATGAGGGTAAGTCTTAATGCATTAATATTTCCACCCTAAGAAGACCTTGTTGAATAGATGTTTGATATGATCATTCATGGATGTGGATATTTGCCTTCACTTTTACAATATTATTATTATTCTGTTCAATTAAATGTTCCTTTTTCTTAGGATGATGCTGAAGTCCGTTTTCTTGATGCTATTAAATGTTAGGTCCTCTTGTTTTCCATTTTTATGACAAGAAAAGCAAATTTTCATTTCTTAAAGGCGAAAATATTGTATATATTGACCTCCAGGATCTTGAGAGTTAGATTGAAATCTTTTTTTTTTTTCTTTTCACAATTGTTCTTCGATTATTATCAGCTTTAATTTCCTTATCTTTAAAATCTAGTAGTCCAACGGCACTTGATCACGATAAAGAAGAATTTTGGCTATATCTATATATGCCACTTGGATCGTACGAAGGAAAAGCCAAAGGCAGGAGAGCCACATAGCAGAAATTGGCATCAAATATAATCTAATAATATAATAATCACATAAAGAAGACTTGGTTTGCTTTGCTTTGGCAAGAATTTGGCGGTGAGTAACCGGTAATGTGCAGGATTTTCGTCACAATCTCGATAACTGTACTTGACACGTGCGAAAATTCAACGCCTCACACGTGTATCTCCCCCGTGCATATCTAACGAGCTGGTGTTGCGAACCTGTTTTGCTGCCACGCAATCTCGAGAGAAAAGGATGCTTAACACTGAAGGATGGAAATTAACATAACAACTCACTTGATTTCGACACTGACTCATTTCCAGTTTTCAGTTCCCTTTTAAAGCTACAATTTTTCTCTTTCTCTTTTAATTAGGGGTATTTTTTTAATTTAAAAGGTAAATTGATCATTTTTTTAATAAAAAATTATCAACAAATAATTAAAAATATTTTTTATTTTTAAATTGATCTAACATGTATAATATTACGTTAACTCGGTCATGTTATTAATTTATCTCATAAACTCTTCATTTTTCATCTATAAATAGAAATATTCAAGTATTATTTATCTAGATCTTGCTTTTCTTCTACTTTATTTATTTTTTTACTCTCCTTTTGACATTTCACAGTCGACCTATGACTTAAGCGTCGAAATTAAATGTAAAAAATACGCTTTGTTTTGACTTTTAACCACTCTCTTTTTCTCTTATGATTTTAGAGTTTTATCCTTCGGTTCGAAGCTCCGTCATAATATTTGGTACACCAGGTTGGGGGTATATATTCTTTAGCCAAGTTAGACATTGTACCGCCCAAAAAAAGAGTTCTTAAAGAAGGAAAACCAGTTGTCTCAACTAGAACGAAAACCCATACTGGCCAACCTACAGATCGACTTGCACTTCAAGCAAACCCAACAATGGAACGATTTTTACTCCAAGGCAAACAGATACAAGTCCTCAAACAAATGCTCCAAGCTATAACCCGATCATAAACCTCCAAAGTACTTGACCTAGTCATCCCTAGAAGACAACCAGCTATGAAGACATTGAGGCCTTTTTAGCCTCTTGAGAAGAAAAGCTTGCACCACCAGTCGACCTTTACTACCCACATACCTTTGTACTGATCACCACCCAAAAAACAAAACAACCCGTTCTAAACCTTAGTAGAGCAAAGACCTTGAAACTCGGATGTAGGCTATGAGAAGGAGTTAAAAGGAAAAGTTATGGCTTTTGAGGACAAACTGAAATTCTTGGAGACCTTACTTTTTATTGAGGATATTGACAAGACCATGTCCCTAAAGGAATTCAAGATGCCGACTTTGAAAACTTACTACCGTATAATTGATCCATTTGATAATTTAAAACTTTATAGAACTAACATGATGATGCAGTGAGCAGATAAGGCTCTCATGTGTAAAAGACTAGCAACCACATTCAAAGGGGTAGCTCGATCCTAGTATTGTAGTTTGAAACCGAGGTCTATAACTATTTTTATAGAGTTAAACCACTCTTTCCTACCTTAATTTGTAAGCAGTAGAAGAACTAAAAAAACTACTTTAAGTTTGATATCTATCCATCAAAGCAAAAACAAGTTTTTAAAAAATTATGTTGCACATTTTAACATGGAAGCTCTATAAGTGAAAGATCTAGAACAAACAGTCGCTATGGTTGTCATTACCAGTGGACTTAATGACAGAGAGTACCACTTAAATTTTACACTTTCCTTTAAACCACTAAAGACATTAGTTGACATGATACTTGTCAACAAAAAATATATAAACACTGAAGCTATAATGAAAAGCTAAGGTGAGAGAGGCTTATCCCCCCTCTTTGGCTAGAAGAAAGGTAAGGAAATCATGATCTTCCTCTGAGAGAGAGACAACAAAGGTACCCTAAAGCCATGAGCCTGAGCAAACAATGGAACTACACAGCTTTGAATACCTCTAGAAAGAGGATTTTGATGCAAATAGAAAAGGATCATGAGTTCAGATGGCCAAAATCACTAAGGCAGAACACTCGACGAGACTCTAACAAAATATACGCATTTCATAAGGACTTCGACGACAACGCTGAAGACTATGTTGACTTGAAAAATGAGATAGAAAGTTTGATAAGAAATTGTTGGCTAGGCAGATTTGTGGACCAACCAAGATAGGGTTAGGGTTAAGGTAGGCTAGACTACAGATAGGGGAATTAAAAAGAAAAGCTAGAAAAGAATCATAAGGGAAATCTAGGGGGAAATCAAGGGTAATGAAGAAAAAAAATAATGAATAGGGGGAAGAGGGTCGAGCTATAGACAACCAGCCCATTGTAAGCATCATTAATGTGATAACTAGTAGGAGCTCTACCTTAGCCAAAAGAGTTTGATGAGGGGATGATTATGGCCATTGTCTCATTGGTCAAGAAAAAAAAATAGAAAAATGAACCAATCTCTTTTAACTTGAAGAAAGGGATTCAATTCCCTTATGATGATACAATAGTGGTCATTGTTAGGTGTACAACCATGTGGTGAGAAATATTCTATTTGACAGTGAAAATCTGACTAATGTACTATACTATGCCACCATGTTGAGAATGGGTATAAAAGAAGAAATGTTAAAGCCATTCACCATCACTTTGATCAATTTTGAGAATAAACAAAGACTAGTAAAAGGAACTATCAGGCTACTGATCACATTGGGCACCAAGTCAAGGAGCATCACTTTGGTTATTAAATTTATAATGGTATATGTATCCTCAGCTTTCAATATTATATTACGTCAACCTAGCTAGTCTATTATGCAGCTAATTAGCTCAGCTTTTTATCTAAAGATCAAGTTTTTTACTTCAAATGAGGTTGGAAAGGTCAAAGGAAACCAATTCATGAGATGATAATATTATGTGATGAAGATGAAAAGTAGAATTGAGAAGCAGACTGACAATTTAGCAAAAATTGAGGAACTAAAGAAGGCAGATGTGACCAAGGTGAAAGTTAAAAAAGTGGAAGAAGTAAAGTAATACAACCTTGGTAAGGAGCAACATGAAATAGAAAAAGGAAAAGAAGCACACTCTTAAGCCACTTTAAGCTTTTAAGCTCTATAGTTGTATATACTATAAACTTTTGTAATTTTTGAGCAAACCTACAGAAGTCGAGCTCATAAGTCAACATATATACATACATGACAAACAAGACTGCATTGTTAAGCTAGCAAACATGCACACTTGCGAAACAGAACTAAGCTCTTAAGCCGCTTAAAGAAAATTTAAAATGAAATTCTACATTTTGATCAAGTTATATTTTTTTGCTAAATGACAATCACTAACTATCGTGTCAACATTTATCCTTCTCATAAGAAATAATCTCGACCTAAACAAGTAAAAAAAATCATTTATCAAATACCAAAAATTGATGACAACCGATCTAAATCAATAGAAGGCCTCATCTTTATATCATTTTAAGAGAATAACTCTAAAATTATATGTAAATTAAGGTAAGTTTCACCATAAAGAACAACTAATTCAACTATTAAGAAACAATGCTGACCTATTTGCATAGACTCCATCTGATATGTCGAGTATTTATCATAAGGTGATGGTCAATCGACTACACTAATCTGAACATAAAACTAGTTTGACAAAAAAAAAAACATATACCTCAGAGAGGCAGAAGGCAATAGAGAAAAAGGTTGGTAAATTGTTAAAAGCAAGCTTCATCAGGGATGCTTATTACCCTGATTAGATTACCAATGTAGTCATTGTAAAAAAACATAATGGGAAACAGAGAATATGTGTGAACTTTATTGACCCCAACAAAACTTGTCTAAAAGATAACTTTCCCTTTCTTAACATAGACCGACTGGTAGATTACAATGTCAAACATGGCCTATCTAAAATTAAATCAAAATGCTCAAAAAAGATGAGGAAAAAACAATCTTTATAACAGATAAAGGTTTATATTATTAAAAGGTCATGTCTTTTGGCCTAAAAAATGCAGGAATAACCTCTTAAAGACTGGTTAATAAGATCGACAAAAATATAGATGTATACATGGATGACATGATAGTAAAGAGCAAGATCTCAGCCAAACACTTGAAAGATCTGGAGAAAACATTTAATACCCTAAGGAAATACAACGTGAGACTTAATCCGACCAAAAATCCTTTATAGATCATGTTGAAAAATTTTCATGGTTACATGTTAATAAGAAAGGGAAAAGGCATACCCTAAAAAATCAAAACTATCATGAACATGAAAGCACCAAACTCAATCAATGAGGTGTAAAGGTTAATGAAAAGAATTGCCACTTTAAGTAGATTTATGTCCAGGTTGTCAGAACATTGCCTACTATTTTTTAAAATCTTTAAAAATATCTCAGACTTCAAATGGACACCACAGTGTCAAAAAGTCTTCGAAGAGCTAAAACAAAACTTTCGTCCCCACATATTTTGCCAAAGTCAAGGATTGATGAAATGCTCAACCTATACCTCTTTATGATCGACCAGGCCATTAACTCGATTCTATTCAAAGAAAAAAGAAAGATATAGGCCAATGTATTTTGTAAGTAAAGTACTAATAGAATCTAAAATGAATTACACCAAAATAGAAAAATTGGCATATACAGTTGTCATGTCAACCATAAAACCTAAGCTATACTTTTAGGCCCACACAATTAATGTCTTGACTAACCAATCACTTAGGCAAATTTTACAAAAACCAAAATTCTCTGATGGACTAATCAAGTGGATGGTTGAACTCAACAAATACGACTTGCACATACTCCCTAGATAGGTCCTAAAATCACAAGTGTTAGTAGATCTTGTCACTAAATGCACATCGATACAAATTGATTAATAGCCTAAAGAGGTTGATGAAATCAAAAAGGAAAAAATGTGAAAACTTTTTTTCGACAGGTTAACTACCAGCCAAATAAGTTGAGTTGATTTAATTTTGATTAGTCTAGAAAATCTATAGTTTTAGTGCACCCTAAAGTTCAAATTCAAAATTTCGAATAACGAGGTTGAATATAAGGCTTTAATAGTCAACTTGAGATTGGTATCCGAGTTGAACATGAAAAACATTATTGGATCTAGTGAATCCGAGTTGAACGTGAAAAACATTATTGGATCTAGTGACTCACAACTAGTGGTTGGCTAAATAAATAAAAAGTTCAAAGCTAGAGAAGAAGGAATAAGTAATATGAAAGTACCTAGAAAAAATGCTGACTCACTTGGTTGCATTCTTTAAGGCCAAAGTCAAAAAAATACCAAGGTTAGGAAACACACTAGCTAACTCATTATCTAGACTAGCTTTAGGATGACAATAAAAAACTCAGCTCAAGTTTTAGTGGAAGATCTGGTTGAGAAAAGCCTTGAAAAGCTTGGAAGAAATTTTGGTCAGCCAGATTGAAGAGAAACAATCATTGATGGCTCCAATCAAAACATACCTGACAATAAAAAAACTACCTGAGGATAAGGTTTGAGCTAAAGTTATAATGAGAAAAGCTCTTCAATATACCATGATCAATGGGAAACTATATAGGAGATCTTTTAGTTTGTTTTACTTGAGGTGTGTAGATGAAGAAAAGGTAAACTACGTACTCAAGAAAATAAATAAAAGAATCTGTGGGAACCTTAACCACTTACTTATAAAGTATTGAGACAAGGCTACTATTGGCCAACTATCAAAATGGATGCGACTGACCTAGTAAAAAAATGTGATAAATGCCAGAGGATTACATACATACAGCATATCCCATCCATTAAACCATCCTTATCATCAGCCCTTGGTCTTTCACATAGTGGGAAATACACATCCTTGACCCATTCACCTCGGCCATAAGGTAAATAAGGTTTGTAATAGTAACAATCGACTTAACAAAATGGCTTAAAGCCAAGGCCCTAGCCACCACTACAGAAGCTCAAATTGAAAAGTTTGTTTAAAAAAACATAGTACATAGATTTGGTTTACTTAATCCATAATAACAGACAATGGGAAACAATTTGACAACCCAAAGTTTAAAAAACAGTGTGCCAATTTCCACATTGATTTAAGGTTCACCTTGATCACCTACCTTTAGTCTAATAGGTAAGTTGAAGCTATCAACAAAACTATATTGAAAACCCTTAAGAAAAGACTGGATAAAGCCAAAGGTAAATGGGCTGACAAGCTAATCCTTACGAGAGATATGCCATTTCATTTAGCATTTGGGATAGAGGCCATAGTGCCTATGAAGATCAGTCTCCCAAGCTTATAACTTGAGCTCAAATCTAAAAAGGGGAACAAAAAAGCTATTAGGAATTTGGATTTGGTTAAAGCATAAAGATATATAACTCTGACCAGAATGGCAGCCTATTAACAAAAAATAGCTAACTTTTACAATAACAAGGTCTGACACAAAATATAAAGAATGGTAACCTAGTACTAAAAAAGGTAGAAGCCTCATCGCGATCAAGGTGGAAAGTTAGCCCTAAACTAGGAAGACCCCTATATTGTTAAAAAGGTCATCATGATGTGACCTACAAATTACAAGACATGAATGGCAATACCATTCTGAGGACATGGAATGTAAAAATCTTAAAATTTATTAATAGTAAAAGATGTAAAGCTGAGATCACACTTGTAATTTTAAAGGATACTTGTTGAATAAAAGTTTCGACCATTAACTACATTTAGTATATTATGAAAATCTAGAGCTTAGGCAATGTGCCACAACAAAAAACTAAGCCAATGGGATGTTCAACCAAATACTTAGCTAAATTTCTTATCCAATTTTTCTAAAATAAATCTCAAGAATACATTCCTAAACTGAGTTGATACTTGACTACTTAAATTCAATTTATTAAATTAGATTCTCAAGTTAATTCAATGCATCATCAAGCCAATTTGTTAAATTTATAGGCTAATTTCATTGTTTTATCCAAGTTGAGATTTGAATAATTACTTTGATCATATCCTTGAAGCAAACTATAAGGTAAAAAATTAAAGGCAGAGCTAAAAACTTCAAGCAAAAAATACTTGTATTCATGACAAAATTATAATCGAATGATTAGAAAAAATGAACTCATAGAAGTTTCATTGAGTGACTCTTTACATGGTATGATATGATAAAAGTTCAGTAGAGTGATTTGATTAGAGGTCTCTACAAAAAATTTAACCTCCCACTTGAACAAAAAAATCAATAAAAAAGAAACAAAAGTAAAACATCTTCATTTTTTTCTCTTGTCTCCTTAATAGTAACAGCCCACTCTCCTTTTTGCTCTTCAACCATAGGCCCAAAAATAGCATTATGCTCAACGTCTAATATAAAGTTTCATCTTTTTCATCACCACTATATTTATCATATTTATCAATTTGCCTTAGTGGTGATTTGGACCGAATATTGTTCACACTTATATCAAAGACATCAATCTTAAGATAGAGGAACTTTGTCTTGTCTAGTGGTAGATCAAACACCCCAAGGACATTTTCTGTGGTAAAAGTGATCTGCACGTCATAGTAAGTTTTAGACATCATAAATTTTTTCGCTGCCTACTCTTTAACCTCTTTCTTGGCCTTCTTTTTAGCCTTGAGCTCCTAATTTAGCCTTGCAATCTCAACTTAGGCCTTATCGAGCTTCTATTCATATTACTATTGAAAAGACTTAGCCTGAGCTTTCTGAATTTGTGCCTCCTCGCTGAGTAGCAAAACCATCAAATTTTTTTTTAGCTCAAACTTTTAGGCATATAGCTTAGCGATGGTAACATTGCTTTTGTAGAGGCATTGAGTATACCTTTTCAAGTTTTGCTTAATTTTGTGCTAGTAGACCAAAGTTTTGTACTTGCTGAATAGACCTTGATTAGCTAACTAAGAAAGATAAGCCAAGGACTTTGGGACATTACAAAATAGAAAAATCAAGCTTAGACTTAGACAAACAATGAAATGTATAAGGCAAGGCAAAAATCGAGCTAAAAGATGTACCTTTTATAGGGATTGCAACCTTTATGAATTTTTTGACTACCTAAAAATCCTAAAATGGGTTCTCATTAGAGTCATACTCCAAGCTAATAGAGAAGTGCTTCAATGTGGGTAGAATAGGTTGAAGCTCGAACACTACCATGGAGACAAAGCTTTGATCTTCTATTTCTTAAAAACATGGGCTTTTCAACTTGCTGCTATCTTTTCCTTTTGCTTACCTTTGGCAACAACAAAGGCCCAAGCTAAAGAGCTTGACGACATAGGAACAGATG
The DNA here is from genome assembly GCF_047325235.1 of Durio zibethinus. NCBI lineage: Eukaryota > Viridiplantae > Streptophyta > Magnoliopsida > Malvales > Malvaceae > Durio > Durio zibethinus. Next base: position 17,669,392 of record NC_143178.1, read on the forward strand.
GGTTTATTATTTTAATGCCCTTCAAAGGAGCTCCAAGCTGAATTGGCTACTTTTTACCCTTTTTCAACCTCAATACGTGCGTAAATAGAGTAAAGTCAATCTTTTTCAAAAGCTTACCAGTGTTAGACATATCTACAATACCAGCTAGGTGTTAGAAAAAATTTACAAAAATAAATGCTTTATAAGGTTACCTTAGACCTACCAAATACTTGGTCTTTTTTACTACATTATGGGAGGTCAGCTCATAGGCATTAATAACTAGCTCTTCTTTATGAGTGAGCTCCAAAATCTTATCTTGAGCATTCAAGTTGATTATTTTCAAAGGAATAGGATCATCATAAAAAAAACACTAGGCTCACTTGTCATCTTCTAGTGGTTAAGAGAATGAATGATAAGTATGACAAGTATTGGCAAAATGTTGAGAAAACAAGAACATTACTTTATATTGCTTTTATTTTTTTATCCTAGGAAAAAGTTCCTTTTATGGAGTTTTGTTTTATGAAAATGTATTCTTATTATCAGACTTCAATGATAATTGAGAAAGTGTAAGAAGCAATAAGTGAGTTGTTTGATGAATACAAAAGTAAGTTGCTACTTTAATCAGAACAAGTTGGTGAAAATAACCAAGCAAGTCAAGTTATAGAATCCATCAATGAACTTATAACTGTAAAAATATATGACTCATAAGCTGTTATGGCTTGGTTTAAGGGGTTTAGGAAACAATATAGTAAAGAAAAGAACATATTAGAGTTGGATAAATTTTTGAATGATAAGTTTGATGCTATTAAAAAAGGGATGGACTTTGATGTTCTTTGGTGAAAACTCAATAGTCATAGGTTTCTTATCCTTTTCTTTCTAGCTCGTGATGTATTGGTAGTTTCCTTTTTTAAGAGACTTTTAAATTCACTTTCAGCATTAGTGGCTATGTGCTTGATGCATATATGAGTTCTTTAACTCCTAAACTTATACAAAATTTTATTTGCGCTCAAGATTGGTAACATAGATCTCTAGATTTTGATTTAAGTTGCTTTGAGGGTGAAGTGGAACAAATTGACAAGATTGATTTAGGTAATTATTTTATTTAGACCACCATTTTTTTCAATTTTTATTTCTTTAAATCTTTTAGTTCATTATTCAAAGCTGACTTTGTGTTTCCTTTTATTTATGTATTTTTAGATTTATCCAAGATTACATTAAACCATATAATTGATTAGTAAAATGGATAAATCAATTGAGGTAATCTGAAAAAAATTGTGCAACTTTTAACTTTTTATATTATGGTCTAATTATTTGTTGACTGTTGGTATAATCGTTGAGGTAAAGAAACGGCATAACATAAGACCTAAGAGATTGAATAAGTAAATCCCTTATGACGTTCCTTTAATATAAGAGGATTCATCATTCGAGGGGAAGTAGACTGCTCAAGAATTTCTCATTTCATTTATTTTCTAATTTTGAATTGAATAAAGAATTAAGAAAATATAAATCAATAAAAGAAAAATGAATCAATGAAATGTTTCTTGAGATTTTGAGTAAAGAATAGACCTTATCTGTAGGGGTTCTAGAAATTGAAAGTGAGAACTTTTATTATTATTTTTTTGTTAATGAATAATTTATCCACTCTATAGATTTAATTTGAAGGGATGATTTGTGAATCATCTTATTACTGATTATCCAATCTTTTTTAGTTTTACCCAATTCATATATTTTTCTCAACCCTAAAAATGGAACTGGATTTATTTTTCAAAGTTCTTTTATTCTTCCCTATAGAAATAAAATGCTTTGAGTGATTTTTTTTTTTTGTTTTTTAAGACTTTTCGAAATATTTTTTTAATAAAATTGTTAAAGCTATAAAAACACTTAGTTTTCAATTTTTTAAAATTTTTTTAGTTCTTTAAAAATAGGCAATAAACAAATGCTATTTTTGAGAAGAACTAAAAAGTAGTTCAGTTTCCATTGCTGAAATAGTTAAAAAAACAAAAGACATTATTTTGATCTTTCTTTTTTTTTTTTTTCATTGGATCTTATGAGAGGATTGTAGTTTAAATCTATGCCAAGGTTTCAAGTAAAAAGGAAATAGGATCTTGATTTGAATACCATATGTTAAACAGTTTTTTGGAAATTCTGTTTCAGATAATTGAACACCATTATAAGTGCATTTAACATGCATTTCTTGATCCCCGTCCTTTAAATCCTTGAACCACTCTGGAAATTGAAATAATAAAATATGAGTAATGTTTTTAGCTATTATCAAGGAAGATAATATAATAAATTTTCTAAGAATCGATTGGGTTATTAACACGGAGCCCCTTACTACTTGATCTAGTAAAATGCTATCCCAAGCTTCTGCTATTTTTAAATTTGACAAGAACAAGAGTAAATATGTTTATTTATATGGATGAAAATTTTATACTGATCTGACTTTCTTATTATATGCTACTACTTAAATACCTATTGGCTATTGTCTTTCAATATATGCCGCTTGAATATTGAATACCTATTGCCTACTGCTACCAAGTCTAATTTTTTTAATACGAATATGCTATTGGTAATGAAAACAGCTATTTGTGATTGATATGCCTTACTTTCATTATATGCTTCTTGAATGCGTATTGCTTTTCATTATATTTTAGGTCAATGGTTTATTGTTTATTGTTTTTTTTCATTGTATGCTGCTTAGATCTGTGTTGCTTCCTAGGTCAAGTCTATATATGTAGGTTAATGTGTATAAAGTTAAGACGTAATAAAATAATGCCCATAGACAATACAATAATGAGGACATAATTGTTAAAATTGGGTCCATTAACTTTTTTGGCCAAATATTGGAGCAAAAGTTTGGTTATCATTTACCAGTTCCCTTTTTAGACCAATGAAACAATAAATCATTAACCCTAATCTATAGTGACTACTTGTTGCCTATTGTTGGTAGTGAAAACAGTTTGTTTCCTATCTTTCTTCTCGGGTAATGCAGATGTGGTTCATTGGTTTGCATTTTGCACCTCAATAAGGAAGGGATGAATAATGCTACTACTTACCGACAAAAAAAGATGATTGAATGAAATAATATTGTTTAAGATTTGAACATTAATTTGACTAATTTTGTTGAGATTTATGGGCTGTAATTAGCTAATTGCATGTTGTTATTTAAGTTTATGTTTATATTGTATTTTATTATATTTGTATTGCTTTATTTGAGTTTGAACTGTTTTAGAGTTGTTGTAACAACCATCCCATTACGAATTACATTGTTGAATGTTTAACACAAGAAAGTAATAAAACCGACTAAACTGAGAAAATAAAACGTAACCAATTGGTTTAAATCAAAATTACTTTCTGTTTTCTCTATGTTCGCCAGTCGATTCAATTTTACTATAAACTGAATTTGTTTAGTCAATTTTTCAATTTTTATAATCAGATTAATTGAATCAACTGTTTTCTTTACCCTAATCGAAAGCCTTGCTCATTGATAGAGCACTTTGCTAGCCTTTGGTTTGCATCGTCCGACTGCATCTTCAAGCAATATTAGGCAGTGCTTACATCCTCAAGAATGGATCCTCAATCAATCTGATTTTCCTTATCAAGTTTTTGCTCGAAGTCGGAGTTTTTTCTAATTGGATCATTCATGCAAAAAATCATAAGTTCAATTCCTAAAAAAATACTAGTTGTGGATAGGAACGTTTTTGCTTTCCTCTAGTTTGCATTGTCTGACTACATCTGCAAGAAACAAAAGGCAATGCATGTATTTGATTTGAATTGCATGTGGTGCCTGGTCGCTACTCTATCGTCACTCTGATGATTTTGTTCCTCACTCCACCATTACTCTTTGGTATTGGGTCCTGAGCCATGTTGGGTTAAGATATCTTGAGACAAAATTAGGTGTCACAGCTAGTCCATTCTCAACTCTTGCTTCTCAGATGATTCTGATTTGTTACTCCGTTGCCACCCTCTACCTCCATTTGTTGCTTCATCGTAGTTCTCGATCACTACTACTCATTGTAAGCACCAAAATTTACACTTATATTAATTAATAAACTAATTGATTCCCCAAAGAAATAAAATAAGACAAATTATGGCTTGTCAAATGATTGGTAGTACCTATAACCAATAGGCAGAACCTTCATAAACCTAAAAAGGTTAGTTTTGTGTCAAATTTTGGATCCAATAAATGATTGGGCTTTAATATTGGGCTTGGAACGTGCCTATAAAGCGATAACCAATTAGCTAACCCCTGGCCATTCAGATCGAAAGAGTTCAATTTGAATTTAGAATAAATATTGATAGATTAATGACTTTTATGGATAGAAGTGGATGTCCCAACTAATTTACACTGCTTTCTATCGACAAGTTACGTTCAAGATAAGGATGAGGAATTATCTTCTTGATAAATCCTGGGATAACTATCTTTAGGATTTATTAGCTCAAGGGATTGAGTTTGGGCTTTATTCCATCCCTTAACAACACTATCTTTTCTTAGCCTTTCCTTATAAATAAGGTGCTCTAGTCTTCATTTTTTCATCAACTTTTTCCCTTAGAATCCTCTAAAACCTTGAACAAACTCTCTCTTCTTTCCATTTTCTTCTACAAGAAAAATCTCTTCAGCGTACCTAACCTCCCTAAGCCCCATGTAATCCCAAACCTTTATCAAATTTTCCATTGCAAAGCCTAAAAAACACTTAGTGGTGTCATCAATCGATCAGCACCTATCACTATCTATCTACACCACTCGTAAAACTTGCCCATTACACTTCCCTACTTCACCATTTCCTTTAACCCAATCTTTCCATACCCAAATTCCTCTACATTACCTTATCAAATTAACCAAAACCCTAAAAAACCAAACATAGATACCAATAGAATGGCCGCCCATCACTGTCGATCGACCCTACCTATTGGACTAATCCATCATTCCTTTATATTCCTTAGTTAAGCCGAGTTTTTTGAACCTCGTTCCTTTGACTCTAATTGTTTAGTTCTCAACTAAACCTTTTTGCCAACTGGTTAGGACACCCAAAATCCTAATCTAATTTCTTCAACAAACTAATCAACCATTAGACACAAAAACAAATAGTTACCACCAATTTGTTTTTATCTAGTTGTGATTGGTCATCTAAGTGAATTTAACATATTTAAGGTTATGATAGCACTTAAATATATATATAGATTTATAAGTTAAATTTGGTTGAAATTTTTTAAAATATGATTGAATTTGGTGTGTTTAATGCTTGTTTTCTTTACTTATAGGCTTTTCTACTTGGAGTAGAACTTTTATCCATTTTCATTCTTGTAATATTTGGCCAAGTACATTAAGGAAGTAATTGAATTGTACTTGAAGTAGGAATCCTAATGACACTTTGACTCCTACATTGATTCGATTTTTCTAATTTCAAGACGACTTCTCAATGCATATGTTTTATTTGAAGAGTTTTATTCAAGAAAGGACTCTAAAAGACATTTAGCCAAAGAAGTTTTGATTCAACAATGATTCTTTAATTACCATTCAAAAAGTTATATTTTAAAATGGAGTTTACAAGATTAATCTCAAGAAGTTTGGATTAAAATCAAATACATGGTCTTGGAATTCAAGCTTTGTCGAATATATCAAGATTGCATGATCAAGATCTATGCCATTCAAGATCAACATCCAAGATGAGTTCCAAGGAAGCATGATTGGCCAAGGCCCTTCAAAGACTAAGAATCCTATGATCGACCAACACTAATAGATCAAGATAATTCACATCCTTTGGTGTTTAGTTAAAATTAAACTTGTGAACTTTATCCCTACCCCATGGCTGAACCTCCCATCTATAAATAGGGAGGCATTCTCTTGTTTTCGACACACACATCTCCCACCACACTTCTCTCATCTTATTCTTCTTTCTTTAGTTTCTTAGTTCTTTTTAAGTTTTCATTGTATTAGGCTAAGGAGATAGATTAGCTATTACAAGAGCTTTTCTTTTCTTAAATCTTTCTATTTCAATACAAGTATTCATTCAAAGCTTTCTTCTAGTTTTGGTTTCCATATTGATTTATTGTTTTTAACTTTTGACAACCATACTTTGTTTGTTTCAAGATCTTGATTTTATGAATTGTTGTTTTAGTTATTTCTTTTATTATTTATAGTATTCAGCCATACACTTTTTCTTTAATACAAGTTTCAGTTCTTGATGCACTTTTGTTTTTTTTTTTCTTTTTTAAGTGCATTGCTTTTAGACTCAATACAAGTCTCAGTTTTATGAAATCTTTTTTTTCATTGTTTTTTTTTTTATGCTTTCATTCTATTTGACAATCTTAAATTTCGCTTATTTTCAAGCTACAATCTTTGGTTCTTTAGATCTAATTTATTTGACCAAAGCAAAGCACTTGTCAAGTGATAGCTGGTTAAGTAGATCTAGGCCTAACAATCTTTCTTTTATGGTTTCTTTGCTTTTAAATTGCAATCAAATCAAAGTTTTCATTAGTTTAGATATAAGGAGTTAGTTTATCAACTTTGGTAATTTAAAACCATCCTACAATTCAATTCTATAATTCTCATGGGAATGATATGCTACTTTCATCATTACTATTACTTGATTATAATTTGTGTACTTACAGGCTATCATGATGTTTCAGGATTGGGAAATGTCTGTCCATGGACGAATGGGGAATGAGAAAAACAACAGTTGAAAAAGCATTTTTAATGAAAATCAAAATGATGAGCTACCACCAATCTTTTTTAGGGTATGATTAACCACCCAAAAATGTTAGTCCTTCCAATAAAACACTTAAAAGAACTTTTAAAATTTTATAAAATGAACAATTTTACAGTCTGTGAAATCAAAATTTGGGTCTAGGAGTTAGTTACAAATGGAAAAGAATTAGCACCCCCACAGTGGCCATTGAAGACAGTACCAATTGATTGTATGTTATCTTTTAATTTTAGTTAAAATGGTCTTATTTTTCTTAATGTTTAAAATTAACTCATTTTTTTCTTTAAAAAAAACAAAAACAAAAACAAATCAAAAATTGAAAACAAAACCTTTTTTTTTTTTTAGGATCAAGATGAGAACTCCTTTAATATCAAAATACCTTTTTCACTCTCTTATAATTAGGTAGAGTTTCAAAAATATTTCTAATTTAAGGGTTTTCAAATTGTCCTACTAAACTGAGATAACACCTCAGATAAATAACAATCACCAAGACTCTCCTTATAGTTAGGCCAGATCTTGATGACTATATTTAATTGAGATATTATCTTATTTAAAACATTTTTTCTTTTGAAAACTAATTAAAAAAAAATAAAACTATGTATGATATGCATGAACATAATATATGATGAATGCATATATGAATGATAAGGTATGAATGCAAGAAAATTTATGAATGCATATAATAAAGTAAAGTGAAATGAAAATGCATGATAGGTTTGAGTGTTGGTTTGGTTTTAAAAGATGGCTTAGGATTTGAGAGGTGGTTTAGGGTTTAGGGTTTCAAATTTAGGGTTTCATGGAAAATGCAAGAGGCCAAAGTAAATTACAAAAATGCTATTAATGATGCATGTGACAAAAGAATGACATGAAAACGAAATAATTACAAACCTAGATATTTACAAAACTAAATTACAAAAAAATTGCATATGAAAATCAAAGAGAAAAATGGATTAAACATAAAGATCTTTTGAAATTGGTTTGAATGTTCCACCATTTTCTTTTGTCAAAACTCAACCAAACAAGCTTAAAAATCACCAAAATCACTTACCAAAACAAACATTTTTCATTGAAAATTTGGCTCCAACACTTTGAAAAACAAGAAAATCATAACAAATACACAATTTAAGACATGAATCAAAATAACAAGTAATCACCACACCGAGAACAAGGTTCGGGCATCACCTAAAATCAACATGGCCGAATGGCCTATGGCATTCCCTTAAGCAAATTTGCTTCCCATTTCATCCAAACAAGCATCAATCACATGGAAACTTACTACATGAAGGGTTTTATAACATTAAAACAATTTCAACAAACACGTAATGATCTAAAAATGGCAAGGAAATCATGTGAACAAAAATACCAACCTGACAACAATATATATATCCAACCATCCAAAAATCACACAATACACAAACAAATTCATCATATAATCATCATAAACAGCATTTAAAGATAAGGGAAACATTATGAAAGGTCAAAAGGAGGTTCAACCAACAAGAGGAACACCATGGCCGAACCTCCAACTTGGATTTTAATGATGGATTTAAATTTTTTTTATTGTTTGATTCAAGCTTTAATCCAACTATTGATTAATTGGATGAAGTTGATTCAAGCTTTGAGTAAGAAAATGAACTATAACCTTTCAAGAAAAAAATGGATGAAACAATTTGAAAATGCGATGAAAAATGTGATGAAGATGTAAGAAAATATAAAATGGAAGCAAAGAAAATATACCTTTAAGCAAGTAAAGCACAAAAAATTTTCTCTTTTCTTTTTTCATGATTTTTTTTTTGTTTTTCTTTCCCTTAGTTTTTGCGTGAGCTATTCTTCCCCTTTAACTGCAAAAAGCATGAATGGCACTTCGGTGAAGATGAAAAAAATAACCCTTAAGCTTGAATATTAGCCCTTAGATCAAAAGACATCAAAAGACATTTAATAGCCCATATTTCACCTTTATTTTGGTTTCTAATGTGCTAACTTTCACCCTTGGATCAAGATTCACAAAATAATCCAACAACCCAGGATGCTCACTACCAAAGGTTGGACTTTTAAAGCTTTTAGGTCTAAGTGAAAAGAGCATTTTGCCCCCATTGAAAAGTTTGCGATCTTTAGACCATTTTCTTGGAAATCAATGCTCCCTTGTTAATTTTTGGGATTTTAAAGGACCAAAAATAATGAAATAATATGAGAATAAATTTTGGAAGTTTTCATGAAATTTTGACTTTAGAAAGTGTCAAATTACGAAATTATCCTTAAGAGTGCGTTTGGTTTAAGGGAATCCACAAAATTTCCCCTAAAATCTTGATGGTGGGTATTTGATTCCCATATTTGGTTTAGGGTAATCCAATTAGTAGAGAAAATGTATGATTCCCAATAGTACCTAATGTCCCGGAATTAGAAAGCCATCTTTTCTTGTGGTATTCTAGGATTTTAAAGGGGGAAGTTACCTTATTTTTAAATTTGACCTGAATAAAAAATCATGAAATAGTCATTACACTTTTGGAAAACATATTTGAAAGTGACTAGAACTCAGTTGTAGGTTTCTGTACAAAAAAATATTTTTTTTATATTGCAATTAAGACGTTTGGTATGAAGAAACGCCTTAAATAATCCTTGGCCTCAATTAAGTGATGACATGAATTATTTAAAGAATTTAGGTTTAAGAAATGCCATAATTGATGATCATTTAAGGCATTAAATGATCATCAATTATGGCGTTTGGTGCTTAAAATATCTTAAATAATCCTTTTTATAAATAATCTTTTTATAAATTAAAATAGCAATCAAATAAAATAGTTTTCTTTACTATTAAAGGCATCATTAGTTGTTTGGGTATTTATTATTAATAAAACAAAATGAAAAATGACCATCATATATGTTAAAGACCTTATGATAATTATACAAGAATTAATATACGTGGATTCCCCCTAACCAAATGAGTGAATCTAAACACGGGATACCCTGAAAATGAAAAAAAACCCTAGGTATTGCACTTTCCCAAGGATCATTTTCCTTTGGAATCCAAGATTCCACAAATTAAACACCCAATAAAGGGTATTTTGATAATTTCACACCTCCAGAGGTACTGCAATAGTTTTGAATGCACAAAAAATCATCAAATATTTAAAAAACATGATCTGAAAAATTTTATAAAAAAATTGATCTTAAGAATGTCAAATTAAAAAATACCCTTAAAGGGTATTTTCGTAATTTCAATCTCTCGAGGTACAATAAAGTTTTCAATGTTCCAAATATATCACATAATATGAAATCATGATCTGAAGATTTCATGAAATTTCAACCTTAGAGAGGTCAAATTACGAAAATACCACTGAAAGATATTTTGATAATTTCACACCTCTCGATGTGTGATTTGAGTTTTTAATGCATAAAAAATCCTTAAAAAAATTCAATTATGATATGAAAATTTTCACAAAAATTTGACTTAAAAAAGGTCAAATTAAAGAAAACCCTTAAAGGGCATTTTGATAATTTTACACTTCCCCAAAATGCAATTAGACCTTTTAATGCTTTAAAATCACAAAGTTCAATTTTAATCCACATTGGTTCCAATTTTATTTTGAATTTTAAGAGTTGACCCAAGCATCATCTATTTTAACAAATTTATACTAATTTTGATCAAGTTTGGTTTCATTTGACTAGGTTTGACCAAATTTAACTTTGGGGCATTTGGATCAAATTGGTTCTAATGTTGAATTTGAACTAACTTTAATTTTAAGCGCTTCACAAATGATCGAGATTTTGCTCGAACAAAATTATGTGTCAACATAGGCATCATTAAAAGTAGCAATCAAATTGTTTAAAGTTTGAAAAAAGGTCCCTAAAAATAATGTATTTTAGTCTTCTAAATAAAACTAAGTTTGGGAGTCGATTACATGTAAATAAAGTTTTAGCCCCTCGCTAATGCTAATAAATTGGTAGCAATTAATCCTATATTATCTTGTACAAACATCAATAGCTTTTATTCGTAATTTATTTTATTAATTTTGATATTTAAATTTTGGAAAAAGTCCTTAGGTTTTCCACCACTTTGGTTGAAACCCTAAAAAGGTTTTACTCACCTAGGAGTATTCAAAAACACTCATGTTCCTCTTAAAAAGGCTCTATCATTGAATTTATTAAATATTTTATAGAAAAATAATTTATTTTTATCCCTTTTATTTATTTACAATCATTAATGAAAATCCTTGATATTGAAAATTTTTCTAAAATTCCCTAGCTTTGATTGAATTAAACAAATAAATTTCTCACCTAGAAATTTCCAAAAATAATACATGCCCATAAAATTATAAAACTTTTATCATTGAAGGGAATTTTCATTTATTCAAAATTGATACAAAATAATTTTACAAAAATAGTTACAATTTCCAAATCTTTCAATTTCAAATATATTTTTCTTTTATTCATTATTATCTTTAACTAGAAATTAAGTCATAAAAAAATAAAAAAAATAAATAGAAAAAAAATAAAAACAATAATTGCAATAAATAAAATAAAAAAGAAAAACTTAAAAATGGTTTGGGTTAGAACGGGTATTCGCATTGGTCAGCAAGTTTATGTAAAGGTCATAGTAAAAGTTTCCTTTTTAAAATAATTTTGTTTGAGGTTTGCTATAAACTCCTCTTTTTAAACTTTTTTTCTATTTTCAATCATTCATTCTCTCTCTATAACTCCTAACTCTTTCATCACTCACTAGAAGTTTTTAAACTTTAAAAACAACCACCTTAGTTTTATATTCCTATGGACTTCTCTATAGCTACCCCCTCCAACCACCACTCGTCAATGTCTATATCTCACCAAATTCTACTTAGTCCTTCTACTTTGCATCGTAACCGTCACCTCTAGCTCAGATTCTTTAAAACAAACCCCAAAAATCCTAGATCTACAATAAAAACTAAGACTACCTAAAAAAGCACAAGAAATCTTCCTAACTTTCTCCTTACTACATCCACCCTCGGAATCCAAATATTATGATTACTGCTTTTTGTAGCTTGCAAGTGCATAGGTCATATTCAAGTAATAAAGTGATGAGTAATGTATCATTCCTTTGAATATTATGTGTTGGGTATGAGACCAAGCACCAAAATGATTCTTTCTAACTTTAGACAATCGAAAAGGTTGGTCGGAATGAAAATAAGAAAGTTTTAAAATATGAAGTTGAATGTGTAACTAAATAAGATGAAGGCTTCCTAGCAATGGGGCTAGTTGAATATAACAAGAAAAAAAAAAGGAAGATTGAAATATAAATGAACTTTGGAAGTAAAAGAATCAAATGATTTGTTTGGCTAAATATTACAGCAAGGTAAAGTAAAGAACAAAATTGAAAGCTTAGAGAACTTTGAAAGTAAATGAAAGTGCTTGAAATGTAAAGTGAGTGCATGGAAAATAATTAAGAAAAGCTTGAATAAAAATGTAAACCAACTTGTATTGAAAACTTAACTTTAAGAAAACAAAAATGTAGGTTAGTCTGTCACCATAGCCAAAAGTAAAAGAAATTATAAAAGAACTATTACAAACCAAAAACTAAAGAGAAAGAATAGAAATTGAATGAATAAAAGGATGAATTACAAGTGACCAGAGTGACCTATTTATAGTATGCAGCTTGGCCTAGAGAGGATGCATCTGGACAGTTTCACTTAAACCTAAACACATTTAAATTTAAAATGTAATCTTGAAATTCAAATAATGTTGGCTGAATGTGGGAAGCTTTTTGGATGATATGGAGCTTGTGCGATCAAAAAAGACTCTTGGATTGGCCCATTGTGCCATCCATACGTAGGTTTCCTTTCCAACAATTTAAGTTTAAATAAAGATCATTAAAGATTCAATTGGTTTGAATTGAAATACAAAATCCTCTTGACTCTTTCACTAAGCTTAAGACTCTTTTGAATTTAAAAGAGTCTTCATGCACACAACTTCTTCCTTGGTCAAACTTACTATTATCATGCATTTAAGCTTCTTGTTTTGACTTCAAATGGGTTGCCAAAGTTGTCACCTTTGGAATGGGTTGAAACTCCTTGCATGCATGGTTAAATGAGCTTTGGTAAACTCTTTTTATCTTGGCCCAATGCCATCCACCAACTTTGCATGGAGTGCATGGCTCATGCGTGGCTTTAGTGTACAATCTTTGCATGGTTTGCATGAATCTTGCCATTTATGTGCAAGTTGTCTAAAATCTTCATGTAAACCTAAAAAGCAAGATTTTAAGACATTAAGGCACAAAATTCATGAAAATTTTCAAAATTGTAAGGCTATAGTGACCAATAAAGAGCTATAAATTTTATAGTCAACATAGCCCCACATTTAGCTTTTTGCTTGTCCTTAAGCAAAATTCTTAAATTAACTATGCTAATAATCAAATAGATGCACTCAAAGTCAATGTTTCATAAGTTATCAATCATGCAATATGGTATAATTTAAAGATGGTTATTAACATCGTTAGACATGAAACTTATTCAAAAGTAAGCTTTCAATTCATGCAACTTTCATGTATGCAAAGTTAATTTATCTTTATTCTATGCATACAATCTAAGCAAAAAAGTATGTAAAAATGCCATTAGATATTAATTTAAAGAAAGAGCATACTTCATATGTTACTTTCCTCATTCCCTTTCCACTAATGTAGACTTACATATTTGACTCAAGATAAATAGGTCTTTATTGGCTTATAATGTAAGGCTTGGGTTAAGGTAGGAGAAAGGATATTTTTAGGCTTAGAACCCTTTACTTACTTTTTGAAATTTAGACTTGAGAACTTTTGAGACTTCACAAGGTAGAGGCATCTTTATTTTGGATTTTTTTTATAGCCATTTTGGGCTTTTGTACTTTTTCTTCCTTATGCCTCCTTACCTCCCAAATATGACTTTTTCTCTTACTTTGTCCTTAACATAGCAATGTGGGTTGGGTAAGAAAAAAAGGGATAATTTATAGAAAAGCCTTAGGCTTATTTAATGTGGGTAAATAAACAAAGAAAATTATTATAATGGCTCAAAGACTAAGGATGATTTATTCATAGGTGGGCTTAAAAAGGCTTAAACGGTCTAAAAGTGGCATAAATCACTTTTTCAGTCAAGTACAATCTAGGATTTCATCTCGAAAGTTTAATAGGTAAATTCTAAAATTATGCTTTAAATCTCTACGAAATTTTATATTTACATTATTTTTCACAAAAATCAATGCATGTAAAAGATCAAGTTTAAAATGCATATGACATGCAAATCAGCAATCTAAAGAATAGCCTACTCAAGGCATCATTTCATATTTTCACTACATTCACACTTGTTTTAAAATTATACATAAGTTACTCATGATCAACTTATGAAAAATTAACTAAGAGCACTATCATGTTATAGGCATGTTAACTTGGTTTGAAAACAAAGATTTTAGGAGATAACTTTGAAACAATCTTAAAAACATTTTTCATAAAAGATTTCCTTCTCTACACTTGAATTGCATATGATTTCAAATGAAACAATTAAAGAGTTAGGGAAAAAGAATACTCTCCTATTTTTTGCTTTTTTTAAGGTCAAATTGTGTAGGCTCCTTTAGGCATCCTTGATTCATCCTTATTTTTAAGAACACGAAAACAAAAACAAACAAGATTAAAGCATACCTATCCTAAAAAATAAATAGATAATGATGAAATTCAAAACTTAACAAGGAAATATAAAACTTGGATTGCTTCCCAAGCAATGCTAGTTTTGGTCAAGTTGGACCATACCTAAAATCTAATACTACCACTTCTCTTTTGATGGTATTTTTCCTTGTTGTTTTCTTCTTGCTAGAATTACATAGACTGAATAGGTCTTGGGAGTTGGGCTTGTTCTCCTAGCAAGTGTCACATAAATAAGATAGGGTTTTAAAGTTGAGCTTTTGGAATGGTTCTTTGGACTTTTTAGAGCTAGGCTTACGGGCTTGTCTTATTGTTTTTGGTTATGAGTTGGTTTTTCTTTCCTTTTTCCTTCTAGGTGAGACACTCTTTATATATCTTTATCATCTCTAAGAATGCGTTGCCCTCTAATTTTAAAAGTGATTGTTTTATCTTTAAATCTTAGGTTACCTCAAAGTTATAAACATCTATTAAGGCTATTGAGGTCATTAAGAGAGGTCTACCTAATAGGATTAGGACTTCTCCATCTATCATGTTTAGGATGACAAAATCTATAAGGATGTATATTTACTCACTTTGACTAGAATGTTATCCAATATTTCTTGTATCATTTTTGTGGATCTATCAGCAAATCTAATGCTCACAGTTTGAAGTCTCAATGCACCAACTCCATGCTACATAAAAATGTTCATGGGCATTAGATTGATACTTGATCCTAAGCCATATAAAGCTTCATTGAAAAATAAAGAACCAATTGAACATGGAATGCAAAAACTCCTTAGATCACCTAGCTTTGTTGGGAGGATCTGTTGAAGTGCTCAGCTACACTTATCCAAAAATGTGACTTTTTTTAACTCCTTTAGTAGCTCTCTCCATTTGGGCTTGGGTGTCGATTGGACCATTCCAAATGTCCTCTTAAGGGGCCACATCTTTAGTGTTAACTACATCTTTTTTGCTTCTTGATCTTCCTCTTGAATTTTAACAATTGGATCTATTTTTTTTTAATTTCTTTCCCAACTTGCAGCAAGTCCTCATCCTCTATATAGGCTTCTTTTTCTTCATCTCTTCCTCATGCTCTTCTTGATAATCTTTTTCTTGGGATCTTTTTCAAGATACTCCTCAATTTTGTACTATTTCTCCTCTTCTTTGAAACTATCTTCCTTCAAATCTTGTTCCATTTCAACTTCTTCCACATAATCAATTGCACTAAAATTTTAAATTTTTTATGATTATTTATATTGCAATTTACTTGTGTTTTGGCTTATTCCTTAACATTTTTTGCAATATTACTCGTAAATGCACATTTATCTCATATGAAGGTGCAAGTTATAAAATTAATGAATTTTGGATAATTTTGATACAATTTGAAGGATTTGTGGTATAATTTGAGCAAATGGCCTAAATTAGTGTAAATAAGCAAAATTGACACAAAGGGAGTTGCTTGGTTTTTTTTAATAATATTTTCATAGTTCTTTTAAAATATTAATAGAATATTTGGAAATTTTTGAAAAGAAAAAAAAAATAAGGTGTAAGAATATGTTGAAAATGCATAGGTGTATAAGTGCAAGGGAGGATCACACAAATGCAAGGCCTCAAAAGGGGTTGGAGTGCACCAAAGAGAGAAGCTAATATGTCACCTGAAAGGGCTATGATTGGCCTTTATTTTGACTTGTGAATCATCAAATAGGCATGAAAGGTAATTTTCAACTTGTTGAAATGAACTAGTGTGCGCCAACACCAACCATACGCACCAAGGAAGAGCACGAAGGCTCTAGAAGCCTAGCAACTAAAGATCATTCTAGATATTTTGTAGGACCTTAGGCTCTTCTCCTATGCCTATATATAAAGAGAGATGGCTGGCCATAGGAGAAGAGTTAGTTTAGGATTTAAATTTTTGTTTCTTTACTTTCCTACACCTTTTTTTTTTATCTTTACATTTTTTTAGTTGCCAAACACTTTATTTCTAGCTTTTTCCCTTTGAATTTCATTGCAATTTTACAATTTGTTAAGTGCTTTTCAGTGCTATTATAGAATCCTTCAATACAATTTTCATTTACATTCTTTTTCCAGCTTAAATCTATTGATTGCTTATGGATGTTTAAATTTGTTTTTTAATCATATGTTTTGATCTATCTGTGGTTTTTGAATCATATCTCTATCAAATCTTCATTGTGTTTGCTCAAAGTTTTTTTTATTTTTTATTTATAGTTGCCTAATTCATAAAGCTATAGCATAGTTGAAAATTAGATTAAAACTTGCAACACATCAATCTAAATCAAGGTTGAAAGTCACACATGGATATAGATGATAGTTGTAGGCCAGACGTGAAGATCAACTTTGGCATGGATCTTTTCTCCACTTTGATGATTAGTTTGCCTTCTTTCTTCTTTAGATCTTTAGTTCTATTAGTTAACTTTCTTATTTTAATTTTGTGCAATTTATTTCATGCTTTTAAGTGCTGTTTGGTTAATTTTTGTTGAATATGTACTGCTTTTCCAGAATCTGCACTAGTTAGGAATTTGTGTTCATTGAGCTGATTTTTACATTCATTCGTGCAATTGTCTTCTTGCTTTAGGTAGTTAACTCATAGATATATATTGTTCTAGCTCACTTTGAATTAATACCTTCTATAAAACTGTAGATCTAAGTTTCAAGCTCATAATTGCTAGTTATCATATTTAAAAGTCAGCTTTGGTTTTCATGTTTCTAAATTAGATTTTTTTATTTTCTTTAATAAAGTGCACTTTCATGTTCTTTCTAGCTGACTTCATTTACTACTCTTTCAATTTAGAACTCAACTTCATCAAATTTGTAGCACGTTAATTGTAAAATTCTTGTTAGAGTTATGATTTTGCAACTTGTTTGGTTAAATTTTTTTTCTCTTAGATTTTTGCTTAAAGCTGTTTTTCACTTCATTTCAATTCTATTTTGAAATTCAAATTCCTCAATGTTTCTACAAAGTTTCAGTTTGTTTGAATCAATTTGTAAAGAAGTTTTTAGTAAGTTCCTTAGTTGGAAGTTAGTAGTAAAATAAAGTTAGTTACATTTGGTTATAGGTAGTTGTTTTGATTTTTTTATTATTTTTTTTCTTATGTTGATTTTTCTTGTTATTTTTTATTAATAGATTAGAGTTATATTTTAAATCATGTTAAATTCTATTCAATTAATTTTAGTCCATTTTGTTGAATTTTTTACATTGCTCATTTTACATGTCAGTAGTTTTGTTTTTATTAAAAATATTTTTTGTGCTTTTCTTTGATTTCATTTTCCTAGTTAGATTCATTTTTATAGATATTGATTAATCGAACCAACTTTAGATAGGGTGTGGGAATAAAAGGTACTTAGGCTAGGAATCTCTTTAACTAATCCTCGTGGGATCAACATTTAAACTTTTATAGTCCTATTATTACTTATACGGTCTGTGCGGTTATAGAATTATCCAATCAAGTTTTTGGCATCGTTGCCAAGGCTTAGGATTTAAGAGTCCTATGTTAATATCAATCTTTGCCATACTTTTCTATAGATTAGTTCCCTTTGGTGTACATACCTTAGGCTAGAGCTTAGGCTTGCTTCGATTTTTTATGTACATATCATAGGCTCCTTTGTTGATAATTTTTTCTTAGCTATACAATCTTAGGTTTCCATTTATGGGTTATTCTCTTGGTCTAGTGCACTTGTGGCCCATATATGAACTTAGTTAGGAATCATAAGTTGATCCCTTTAGATCTTGAGCTTGAGGTTACTCGTAGGAGGATTAGAAAGGAGAGATAATAGGCTCCCTTGTTGATAATTTTTTCTTAGCTATACAATCTTAGGTTTCCATTTATGGGTTGTTCTCTTGGTCTAGTGCACTTGTGGCCCATATATGAACTTAGTTAGGAATCGTAAGTTGATCCCTTTAGATCTTGAGCTTGAGGTTACTCGTAGGAGGATTAGAAAGGAGAGATAAATCAATCCTACCATCACCATGGCCAAACAAGACACTAGAGCTCTTAGGGATTATGTTGTGCTTGATCTTCATGGTTTTTAGCCTAGCATTAAGAGGCCAGCGATTCAAGTCAATAATTTTGAGATTAAACTTACAATCATCTAGATAATATAGTAGCCGATGCAATTTAGTGGTCATTCGAGTGAGGTTCTGAATGCTCATCTTTAAGATTTCTTATAGATTTGTGATACATTTAAATAGAATAGTATTACTGAGGATGCAATTAAACTTAGGTTATTTCCATTTAAAGCCAAGAGTTGGTTAGCCTCGATGCCATTAGATTCCATCACTACTTGGGATGATTTAGTGCAAAAGTTCATGGCTAAATTTTTTCCTCCAACCAAGATGGCCAAGCTTCAAAATGAGATCACTTCATTTGCCCAGCATGACTCGAACACCTTGTATGAGGCCTGAGAAAGATGCATAGAGCTTCAAGGCAGTGTACACACCATGGACTACCAAAATGATTAGAGATCTAGATTTTTTATAATGGGTTAGTGCCTAACACTATGACACTTTTAGATGCTGCATTAAGAGGTGCTTTGATGAGTAAGACTTTTAACATGGCTTATGAGCTTATTGAGGATATGGTGACTAATAATTGTTAATGGTTGAATGAGAGATAGCATCTTAGAAAAGTTTCAGATATGTACGAGGTTAATGTGCTTATAGCAATTATGCTAGGGTAAATTCTTTAGCCAAATCTATAGGGTCTTTGCATTGTAATGTTACACACTTAGAGCTAAGTCCTAGTTATTCTAGGTTTACTCATACCTATAGTTCTTTAGCTATGTGTTATGTATGTAAGGTAGGACACTGGGAGAAGTCATGTCTGAACACCCACCCAGAGAGTATCCATTATTTAGGACAAACCCCTAGGTAGCCTAACAACTTCTCTGTTCCTATATATGGCCTAGGTTGGAGGAATAACCTAGTTTAGTCTATCCAGTACCTTTAAGTACCATGTAGGCTTAATATAGTAAACAATGTTACCTATCAGATTTTCAATAGCCATTTTCTCAACACCAACAGCATTCATAGCACTACATACCTATATATCCGTCCATGTCACTCCTAGAGAGAAGACCTCGATCAAGGATTTTTAAAGTTTAGACCTTATTCATATAGAATCATAATATCATATTTCAAAACCAATCTACATCTATAAAGAACTTAAAAAGCCAAATTGGTTAGTTAGCAACCCTCATTAGAGGGCACCTTACCTAGTAAGACAGAGGTCAAACCTAAAAAGAAAGGGAAAGAGCATTGTAAGGCAATCACATGTAAGAGTGGGAAGTAGCTACCTAATGGCCAAGGCTTAATAGGTTCTTAAGATGTGACAAATGAAGAGTTTGATGATGATAAGCCTGATAGATACCTAGTTCATAATGGAGGAAAGATAAGAAGAAAGATGAGGGTGTAGTATTTACTCTTACCTAGTTACCATAGACACTATCACAGTGCTTTACCCAGTTCATCTAGGCATGCTTCTCCTAGAGTTTAGCCACCTAGACCTTATATTTTTTTCCCTATAAGGTTTAAGAAACAAAAGGAACAAAAGTAATTCTCTAAATTTCTTATAGTGTTTAAGAAGCTACAAATTAATATAGCATTTACAAATGCATTTGAGTAGATGCCTACCTATGCAAAATTTATAAAAGACATTATCTTTTAGTAGAAAAGATTAAAGTATTATGAAATAGTTGTAGTTACTAGTGAGTTCACATCTATGATTTAAAGAGGACTACATACGTAGCTTAAAGATTCTGGTAGTTTTACCATTCTATGTACTATAGGTAGTATGTCCTTTGATAGAGCCTTATGTGACCTAGGTGCTAACATTAACCTAATGCTTTAGACTATTTTTTAGAGATTAGGCATAGGAAAGGCTAAACCCACCTCAGTTACTTTGCAGTTCACTGACAAGTGACTGAAATACCCTAGAAGGATTGTAGAGGATGTCATGGTTTGGGTAGAGGAATTCATTTTACCTATTTATTTTGTGATTCTAAAGATGGAAGTGAATCATAAGAGCCTAATTATTTTAGAAAGACCTTTTTTAGCCATTGTTAAGGCTTTGATTGATGTGCAAAATAGGGAATTAACCATGCGAGTTCAAGATTAGAAAGTCACTTTTCATGTTTTTAAAGCTTTTTCATCATTGATGATTTTGATGAGTGTTCAAAGGTAGAGGTATTTAGTGATGTGATTCATGATGTTTTACACTAAGAGCACCTTATTTTGCATTTTGAGGAGGACTATCATGTAGTTAAAGAAGTAAAAGACATGGATTTGAATGAGAATGATGATGAAATAGTGATAGGCTTCACTTTTTTATTTACACCACCATTTAATGGCGAGCCTTTAGTTGATCTAGACATTCCCTAAAGTGATTAGACATTTGAATCTAGATTAATCAGATTATAAGACATTCCATTTTAATGATACTTATCAGAGTCTTGTGAAGTTTAAGGGTGATGGTCTAGTTGATATTGATGGGATATCCTTTTTGGTTGGTTTGCCAATCTTTGAACACTTTCAATTTAATCATACCTATCATAGTTTTTCTAGGAGGAAAGGTGTGGATATGATGTAAAAAGAATATGATATAGTTTATGTTGATGATAGATCCGTTGACTGAATGCCAAAACCAAAACCCACTTACCTTAGTCCTTCTAGTTATAAGTTTGAGGGTTTTCCTTAAACGTTTACTGTTACTCTTGCTTTCCCACATGATCCATCATTAGATCATATTTTTTATGAGATTGTAAAAAGAGAGATCTTAAAATGGTTGGGTTCAAGAATTAAGTGTGGAGTGATTACTATGAACCTATAAGGTTGAGCTTGTTCTAATTGTCTTGCTTTTGACTTTAAATAAAGCACTTCTTGGGAGGCAGCCCAAGTTTTACTTTTCATGCTATTTCTTTGTGTGCATTTTTTTGTACATATGTGTTTACATGATTGTTTCTTTTGCACATTCAGTTTTCTCATATGTACATAGTTGTCATCTTTGGTCATTCGATTAGGTTGTATGTACTTGTTCATGAGTTCATTTTTTTCTTTTAGTTATACTTTTCACTATACATATTGATGTAGTTTTTTTGTGTAGTTGTTTCTTTGTTTTATAGGATGAATAAGAGTTTGAAATGGATACACTAGTTTCGACCAAAGCTAGGTGGGAGATTTGGTCACCACACCTCAACGTTGATAAGGGAGTTTTCTTGTTTGTCTCTTTTTTGCTTTATTTCTTTATGCTTACACATTGAGGACAATGTGTTGTTTAAGTTTAGGGCTACGAGAAAATTGCTCAAATTTGAAAATTTTTTCAAATTTTTCTTGATTTTGCCTTGAAATTAAGCTTAGCATGTGGTAGCTTGAGTCTTTATTATACTTTCTTTGATTAGTTTTCTATGAAGCCAATAATAGGTAGAGATTAAAAATGAATATAACTTTAGGAAAAGATTGAATAGATGTGAAATATGATATGAAACTTAGGTTTAGTGAATTCTTGAATATTGTATTCATTTGTAAGTGATGCTTTGAACATTTAATTCCATTTTTTTTGTCTAATGTTGATTATGTAAGCATGAGATTGTTTTTGCATTGGTCTTTAGAGTTATGTTTCATGATTCTAGAATTTGTTTTGATCATTTCTTGAGGCAAAATCCTAGAGGACACATGATTAGGGAAATGATATAAGCCATCTTTGGATCATTTGAGCCTTTCGAGCCATCTTTGTTATAATACTTCCATAGTCAATCCATTTGAGCCTTATGATGCCTTTTCTTTGTTTTGAAACCACATTACAAGCCTATAGCCTTTTATTGTATATTTCCTATCTTTTCGGTTCCTGACCCTATATGCATTAGGACATTCATGTACATTTGTGATCTATGCATTATTAGGGAGGAAGGGTGGAGCTTGGAAAAAGAATGAGAAATTAAAAAAACCAAAATGAAGAAAATGAAGAATAAGAAAAAAGAAAAAGTCAAGCTAGTTTGCAAAAGAAAAAACAAATTGTGAAATAAAAAACAAAAAACAAAAACAATAAAGTGGTGAAAAAATTAAAAAAAAAAAAGAAGAAGAGAGAAATATGGGCAAAATCAAAGTTTGGGGGATTTTTTAGTCAAGCTTACCTTACTTACCTCGAGAGATCAACTATGGATGATCTAGACATGTGATGCATTATTAGGGTACTTGGACCTAAATGATTTTTATCATACCTTGACCTTAGCATTACATTATATACTTATGAAAGTCCTAAATAATCCATGGTCATATGTTTGTCTAGATTAGTCCTTATCCTTAGAGTTAACTTCATCTTTTTTGCTTATCGATCTTCCTCTTGAATTTTGAAACTTGGATTTAAATTTTTTGAATTGCTTTCCCAACTTACAGCAAGTCCTCATCCTTTATATAGGCTTCCTCTTTCTTTATCTCTTTTTGTTGCTTTCTTGACAATATTTTTCTTGGAAGTCTTCTTCAGATCCTCCTCAATTTAGTACTCTTTCTCCTTTTTTTTGAAATTGTCTTCCTTCAAATTTTCCTCCACATAATTGATTGCACTAAAATTTTAGCCAATAAGAAAATACTTGCTACCATGTCATCCACTAATAATCCCATACATTGCTCACTACATAAGCTATCATAGACTTGCATTAACTTGAAATTACAAATCTACCCTTGTGATGGCCAAACATGCCTTGCTTCTTTCTTGTATGAACTTTCTAAATTTTTCATCATGATTGGGCAATTCTACTTTTCTAAGTTAGGCAAAACAATTCTTGAACAAATTTTCATTCTTTCTTTTCAAGAATTCCAAGAAATTCAAGAATCACCAAGAATATATCAAGAACATTCCAATATTCATTCTAATCCATCAAAAGAATTATCAAGATTCTACATGATTCAACATGATTCAATCTTTCATTCAAGATTTCCTACAAAACCAAAAATTAAGCCCATTAGGAGTAAAAAGATCATTATTTACATAAAAAATAAGCAAAAATAACTCATTTAAGTATAAAAAATAACTCATTTAAGTATAAAAAATAACTCTATTTCATAAAGTTATCAATTTAAGAGATTGATAGAATATGTAAACCTTTGCAAATAAAGATAATTTATATTTCTATTTCTTTTCAAAGATTTATTTTCAACTCTTTAAAAACTGAAATATGGAAAGCTGAAATGAAGAAAGATATACTTAGACATGTGTAAAACTAAATTGATTTTGCATAGTCTCATATCTTTTTATATGATTTATATTTGTTAATCTAACTATTGAATTTTATACTTTATTCAAGTAAATCACAAATGTCAAATTTCAAGTAAATTTAAAATATATTATTGTTATAATGTATAAGTTCGTGAACTTGATTACTAGACATAATTAAGGAGTCATTACAAATCTTTTTATTTAGGTCTGATTAGCCACCTAACTAAGTTTATCTCCTTTTAAATAAATGTCGTAAGCTTGACTTAGGTTCTTTAAAAGAGTACATTCTAGCCTATGAAATCACACTAGGTTCGAGAGTATGATTATATGTAGGAAAAGTTATAGCACTCCTACTACGCCCGTCAAAATGATGATACTAGTTAGTTCTCATGTTATCCATTAAACCAAAAAAAAAAAAAAAACTTACCAAATAATTTACAAATTGAAAATTGTTCATAAGTTCAACATTTTAATAAAAATTTAAAAACATTTTCTCACCTCGATAGTATTCGAGAAGACTCTTTATCTCTCTGGAAGAAGCTCCATCACATATTCTTTTATTTTTCTTTAAAAATCCTTTTATGTGAAAAATAAATTTTCAACTTTAACCTTTGATATTGGAAACTTTTCTTAAATAACTCTAATGTTTTGGCAATAATTTAAGAATATTTCTCACATAAAAATTTACATAGAAAAGTCTATTGCAACTTTCTAGTAATTTCGTCATTAGAAGATCCAAAATTTTTGTTTCTAAAAACAATAAAATCCTCTAACATTTGGGCAAGATTTTATTCTCAAAAATTTATTTTAAAATCCTTTAATCTTTTGGCAGGATGTTATTTTCAAAATTTTATTTAAAAAAAAAACTATGAAATCTTTCAATATTTTGGCAAAGATCCATGAATTTGATTTTCAAAACATTTTCTTTAAAAGAAAAACCTTACTAGTTTTAACAAATAAATAATAAAAATACCAAAAATAAAACAGGTTAATAGTCAACAATTGAAGTGGCTCAACTCGAGTCAATAACTACTTGATTTAGTGTCTCAGTAACATAGCATTGGCTTAATGATTGGTTCACTAAAGAGGGTCACAGGTCATGATCAGATTGGGTTCGCTCAAGTTAACACATGAATATTAAGATGGGTTAAAGGAACCCAGTTCCTTTCACTACCAAAATGACATCGTTTGACACTAATATAAATACTAAAAATCAAATTATTTTATTTCATTTTTTAGATTTCCTTTCTCTCTAGCCTTTTCTTCCTCTTTTCCTTTTAAAGCATCTTCTCTCTTCAAGAATACCAGTAAGCTTCAAACCTAGAAACTACCATTCCTTGATGTTGGCTTTGCCACTAGTTGTTGATCATTGGTCATCAGTCATTGTTGTGCACTGGTCACCAAAACCTAAAAGGAAATCCATTTTCTAATAGTTTTTAACATCCTTTTCAAACTTTTCAAATTAGATTTTCCTAAAAATCTCCTAAATATAACCTAAAAGCTTCAGATCTCCACCTTTTTATTCACTATTTTCCACCATAAAAAGCCCAAAGTAACTTAAAAAAATCCTTTCTTCTTTATCCTTATCATCGAGAAAGCCAAAAAAAAAAAAAAAAACTAAAGAAAAACCAATCTTGAAACCTAAAATATCCACTACCAAAAAAGGTTTTTGCTATTTTCTTGTGTTTTGCTTCTATGAATTGTTTTGTTGGTGATTTTCTTCACTGTGTATGAACTAACAGTATGTATCAATTTGTTTATGTGCCTTCCTTTTTGTTGAAAGTCCTTAAAACATCTAAGAGTTAAAAAACTTCAAAACCCTCAAACACTGTCGAAATCTTTTTTTATTCCTCTTCCCCTGTTAAAATGTTCTTGCATTTTTATAACGATTAACTATAAACAAAAAAAGATTTTAAATTAAGTGAATATCTTAGTTCCATTTTAATTTTATCTTAATCTTCACAAGAATTCCAATCCAAAACAACTTTAACATTCCTTCAACCATTTCTTATTTTTCTTTGCATTTTTTTTTCAATTTCTCAGTTTTTGGTTTTTTTACTTTTCAAAAATAAAACTAATAAACAAAAGCAAAATAGATAAAATAAATATAAAATGGATAAAATAAAAAGAAAGAAAAAGCAAAGGCATAAAATAAATAAAAAATAAAATTGACCAAACACAAGCCTTGAGACTTTAAAATAAAAAATGTTTCCAAAAAACCTCGAAAAATAAGGTGTCTACAATAGCCATTCTTTATGCATTTCCTATTAAATGAGAATTGCGCAAACACATATACATCCATTACATTTAGATTTGACTCAAAAATTCAGAGATTCTCATCAAAAAAGAAAAATGTTACAATATAGAGATTTACAACTGAGAGAAAAATAAAAGGTTTGCAATTGAAAATACAAAGTTCACAATTGGAAAATTTAATATTCATAAATTGAAATTTTAAAGACACACAAATAAAATTAAAAAATCCTCAATTCAAAATCAAAGGCTCACAATTTGAAAGTTAAAAAATTTGCCAATAAAATCAAAGATTCACAAATAAGTTCAAAGGTTCACAAATAGATTCATAGACTCGCAAAGACAAAGGATAGCAAATTCGAAGGCCAAAAATAAAATTTAAAGATTCGCAAATAAATTTGAAAATGTCCTAAAGAAATTCAAGTGTTCTCAAAAGAGTCCAAAGATTTGTGAAAGAGTTCCAAGGTTTGGAAAAGTTCCAAGATGCTTAAAAGTTTTGAGATTCACATAATAGTTTCAAGATTCACAAAAGAGCTCTAAGGTTCACAAAAGTGTTCAATGATTCACAAAATAGTTCAAAGATTCGTAAGAGTTCAAAGATTAGAAAGAGTTCAAAGATCCACAAGAGATTCAAAGATTTGCAAGATTTCAAATATTCATAAGAGATTCAAAGATTTGCAAAGGTAAATATTCTTAAAAGTTCAATGATTTGCAAGAGTTTAAAAATCCGCATAAGCGCCAAAGAATTGTAGGAGTTCAAAGATTCACAAAAGTTCAAAGATTTGCAAGACTTCAAAGATTCAAAAGAGATTCAAAGATTCACAAGACTTTAAATATTCACAAGGGATTAAAAGATTTGCAAGGCTTCAAATAGTCGCAAGTGTAAAGATTCACAAATGAAAATTTAAAGTTTCATAATTGTAAAGATTTACAAACAATTTTAAAGATTCACAAATGAAATTTCAAAGTTTTATAATTGTAAAGATTTACAAATAATTTTAAAGATTCACAAATAAAATGTCAAATTTTCAATTAAATTCAAAGATTCACAAAATAAATTTAAACACATCTAAAGAACTTTTGGATAAAATCATTACAATACGCTTAAAATTATTTGCAAATTGGAATGGAGATGTCTCATAAACATATAATACGCTTAAAATTTCATAATGAACAAAGAGAGACTTTTGGATAAATCATTATAATATGCTAAATACACTTAAAATTTCATATTGAACATATAGTCCTTTATAATACGCTTAAAATTTCATATTAAACATGTAGTCCGTTATAATATGCTTAAAATCAATATAGTCCTTTCATATTAAACATATAGCCCTTTAAAGTTTCATCTAAAATGGAATGGAGATGTCTCATAAGCATATGGTCCTTTATAATGATTTATCCAAAAGTCACAAAAGAAATTTTAAGGTTGAAACATTGGCTAAAAAACTAGTGTCAATAGTGGCTAATATGGGTAATAGGTATGAAACTTCCAAACTACTCTTTCTCATAACTAGTAGCTTGAGCTTCACTTTCTTTTTTTCTTGGGTTCACCAACTTTATTTGCACTGATAGTCTCTTTTTAATCTAGCTTGCCATTCTTAATGACATTTTTAATAATTTTACCAAAGATCACCACGTCAATAAAATTTGTAATGGCATTTCTAGTCATTCTTTCATAGTAAAGAGCTTTCAAGGTGCTGGCAAACAAGACGGTGGTTTTTTTCTCAATAAAAGGTTGTTAGACTTCGATAGCCATGTTTTTCCACCTCTATGCATATTCTTTGATGCTCTCAATTACTTTTTCTCCATACTATGTAAAAATAGATAGTCTGAGGCTAAGTCTATAATATGCCAGTATTGGATAATAAATGTCCTTGCTAATTCTTTTCATAATGTGATACGAGTTCTATCTAGTGGGATATACCATCTAGTTATAAAACTTGTGAGGCTATCTTAGAATATATTGATTATTAACTTGTCATCATTAGTGTGAGCAAACATCATACGATAGTACATGGTAACATGGGTCACTAGACATTTGGTACCATCATATTTTCAAATTCGGAGACTTTGAACTTGGTTAGAATGACCATATTAGGAACCAAGTAAAGCCTGCTTCATCCATGAAACTATAAAAATCTATCCCTTCTACTGCTTGAAGCCTCTCTTCCAACAAATTCATCTTTTGCTAAGAGCTTGAATCTTTCATGGCTTCAAATGGCTACATTTTTAGTTTTTTTCCCCCTTTGGATCATATAGATCAAGGAGTCGTACTGCTTCTGATGCCTTCTTTCCAAAAACAAGACATTACAAGAAAACTACCATATACCAATGTTAAAAAAACCATCGCTAAAACCTAAAAATCCATCGATATAGCTTAATAAACCCTATACCGATGGTCAAAATGCCTATTCTGACCTTTTTTTAGCCATTGATATATCTCTTATCAATATAGACTTACACCAACAGATTTTTAACTATCAGAATAAATAGTAGAGATATACTAATTGTTTGATTCTATCTGTTGTTGTATAGCTATTACTATAATGTCTATTGTATGTTCTGACATTAAACCTTTTATCGATAGCTATTGCCCATTGGTATAAACTTGTATGTTTTGAATTTTCATATCTATACCAACGGTTAATGCCTGTTAGTATAACCTTTCAATATAGACTTATATGTTTTAACTTAATTATTGATATTAATTTATTTATAATCTTAATGTGATATGATTTTTTAAAAATAAAAATACACAACAAAGTACAAGATATTAAATAACATTTGAAATAAAATTACAAACAAATTGTTTTATAATTCACAAAATAAGAATAAGTCAATAACTAAAGTTATAGCATGGAATCATAAACATAAGGTATAGGGTTGTATGTTAATAGACCATCACTAGCTTGCCACATCAATAAGTTTGTGACAGCTAATTTAAAACCCTTGTATGTCAAAAGGGCAAGTAAGAAAGCTATGTTTTTGGCATCATTAAGGCCACAGTAGGCATGGCCTGCCATGCCAAGCCAACCATCTTAACTGCCTCATTCAGGTTGCACCTTATGCCATCTAAAACCTCACAGAAAGGAATTTTTATGTTGATCCATTTGCCAAAAGGAAAATAAGAATAAAACATTAACACAAATGGCTATTTTAACAAACATGTCAATACTATTATAAATTTTTGTAAATAAATATGATCTATTAAAGGAAAAACAAACCAAACAATTACATATCAAAATTACTTACCAGTTAAAGTAAGAAGGCTTTCGGATATTTTTGAAATGACACTCAAATTCCAACATTACCTGAAATCCAAATTTGACCATGTCACCATAGCAAAGTTGGTGTTGTTTATGCCCTTCTTCTCAAGACATTTATCCTCACTTAGAGTAACACCTCTATCTACCTAGAACACATAAAGGCATATTTAGTATATAGGTTCACGAGTCATAGTGGAAAAATTATCGAGAAAAGAAAGCAAAAAACTATAATCTAACATCAGTACAAATAATATCACAATTTGACTTGTCCCACCATAGGCCAATCCTTAAACTTGAACCATTATCAAACATCAAGCCTAAATAAGAAAACCCCCTAGAATCTTGCATCACCTCTCTTAATTGAATTCCTATCATACCACCCCTAGTAAAACCTAGTTGATGCTATTGCCAAAAAATTCAATTGATATTATGCTAAGTTAGCGAAAATAAGTTCAACATTAACTTCATGCTTCCCATGTCTTAATTTTTCTATTAATGTGTCGTTAACAAAGGCCAAACATACAGTAAAGTAGTAATCAAGTAGTAATTTTACATCAAAAGTTTTAAACAACAAAAACAAGTGCTACCAACAAAATCCAAACGAAAATTATGGGTGGAAAAGAAATAAGAACCTCATGAAAGAATAACCAAAACAAAAGTACTTATAATTTCAATTAATCCTTACATAAGCTCATCAAGGTAATGCAAAATGTCTTGGAAATAACTGATTTCTTCGTTTGCACCCAAAAGAGAATGCTGGCCAATAGGTTTTATTTGTTCCACACTCTTGTACCGCAAGGTGGAACCCACTAATTAATAAGAGACAAGCATAAAAAAATTTCATTTATTTACATAGTAAAATTAAGAACCATTTAGTTGGGTAATCAAAATTAGATGAGTGTGTATTAGCTTTAGAGCAATTCTAAGGTATTTGAAATAACAGACTTCAAGCTCAAAACAAGGGAAGAAGAAAAAAATGAAAAAGAATGAAAATCAAAAGGTGTAAATCATGCATGTGACAAAAAAAATAAGCAAAATATATTTTTCATTATAAGTGTATAAATAGTTTTATGGGACATCACAAGTTGGAAAAAGTTCTTTTAATAAATAAAGAATAAGGACTTGAATATGAAAGAGCATGAGGTTGAGAAATACAAAGAGCCTCAAATAACTCCAACATTTTTCTCTAAGATAATCTAGCAACCATATAAATTACTTTAACAAGATCTATTTCACCTCAGTATGGGAAATTCTATTACTAACTTTGCACAATAGAGTTGACAGCAGAGAATAAATCTAATAAATGAAGCCTTAATTATACAAATGACATTACAATCAAACAAACATACACCATTTCCATATTCTAGCCTACAATATGAAATCTATATAAAATATTGATCATTTAGGGCATATTATCAAACAAGCATCCTATCAAATGTTTTATTGAATACTATGATCAAATTTTGAGTAGAAAAGTTTTCTGTTACAAGTTGCAACCACTTTAGTTTCAAGCATTACCTCATTACCTTAATTAACAATTCTTAAGCTACTTAGCAATACTTAAATCCTCTAACTAAACTATTTACTATATAACAACATTACATATAGCATTAATTGGTTGAAGAATAAGGATCATTCAATAATCCACATTTACATCACAATCTAAAAACACAAAAAAGAAAAAAATCAACTTTTGATCGAGGCTAGAAAAGCAAATCAATAGTAGTTAAACAAAAAGAACAATTAATAGAATCAAGCAACAACCAAGAACAATTGGCAAGAACAAGCAACATTCAAAGCCATTTCCAACCAACACAGCCTCAATCGAGATCAATTTCTAGAAGCAAGCATTATCCAACCACAAGCAGAAATAAAGTAAAAAATCTATAGTAATTATCTAAAAACATAACTCGGCCAACAAGCATTAAAAAAAACAAACCAAGTAATCAAAGGCTGGGCCAATAACAAGTAAGCAGGTAAACAAGTTCAAATAGGGTTTTTGAATCAACAGCAAGCAATTAACAAGCCTAATTTTCTAGTTGGCACACAATAATTAGCAACTAGCAATAGGCAAATAGGTATCAATATAGTCTCAAGTAAAGACAAAATTAGCAGTGCAAAAAGGACAAAGGAATCAAACAAAAAGACAAGCACTTCAATTTCCAACCAATCTACAAAATCGAAAGCAAAACAAGAAACAATCCCTGAAACTAAGAAAAGAAACCCAACAATTCATCACCAACCCAAAAAGACCCAAAATCGGCAACACATACTGAACACAAAAAACCATACCTAAACCTAGAGACAACTATCGACAAAGCAATCATACATATTAGCCTCCAATTCAAAAGCCCAAGTGATAAACCCATACCCAGAATAAACCCATATCCAAGCTAGGGTATGTCTATTCTTAGCAACAATAAACATAAGATAGCAAGAGCAATCAAGAATAACAAAGAAAACACTTAGAGTATACAAGATTATAAATTTTATGGTCTAAAGGTTTATCTAGGCTTTTTTTTAGGTTTCTAAGTCTCTGGAATATAGTGAAGAAAAGAAATGAATATTTTAGGTGGTTGTTGTTTATGTTCAGATGGTGGAGGTGACAAGCAAAAATAGTAACTGACTTTTATCTAGTTCTATGAATTGTAGAGAAAGTTGAAAAAACTTAAAGGGGAAAGGAAAAACACCGGTAAGTGGCCAAGAGTTTAACAATAAGCAACCAAGGTTAACCAAAATTCTAAAAAAAACCTTGATTAGACATACCCTAGCTTCTACCTAAACCAACGAATTACAATAAGAGATTGTCAGAATAAGCTAG
This sequence comes from Durio zibethinus, assembly GCF_047325235.1. Lineage (NCBI taxonomy): Eukaryota > Viridiplantae > Streptophyta > Magnoliopsida > Malvales > Malvaceae > Durio > Durio zibethinus. The sequence continues at coordinate 17,701,263 of NC_143178.1, forward strand.
AATTGTCTAAATCTTTTGTTGTTTACACTGACGGTTAGATACAACCATCAATATATCCTATGGTTATATTGACAATCAAATTTTTTTGTTGGTATAAATACATTTACCTGTGGATAACTTTTACTAATTAAAACTTATACCAGTAGTTATAATTCAATCCGTAGTATATAAATACTTATACTAATAGATATTATATGCTGTTAGAAAAAAATTAATATATACTGATGAAATAATAAAATGTTGGTATAAACATTGTCTATACTGACAGTAACAAAAATTCCTCAGTATAGATCTTTTTTACTTACGTAATTTGATCGTCAATATAGGTAAGTGTTACTATATGAAAAATTTTTTGTAGTGAGATTAATATAACTCTAAAATTAACCCTAAGTAGTCATAGACAACATTCCTAAATATGCATATAAATATGTCCTAAAGAAAAAAAAATTATGTCTGTGCCCTTTTAAAAGTCTGGGCTTGGTAAGGATTGAACTTAAGAGGATACAGAGGATCCATTACATCTTATGATAAACAACCTTGCAAGTTAGGAATTTTTTCCATAGCTTTCCCTTTGCCCATGTTCTTAAGCATGTCCATTATTTTTGTTAGTTCTCCTTTTAATTCTTATTTGGCTAAATTAGAATCATTAATGATCTAGCTATCCTTGAACCTTATTTACCATAATTGCAAACTTATGTTATTACATGCTTATGCTATGAAAGCAAAGATTAGTCGATATTCTGATAAGATTTTAGAACCTTTTTTTCAAATCCAAAAATGATGTCAATAAATGCATTAATTAGATGAATACAAAATATTTGTAGCCTAATGTGGTCATGATATAAGTAAAAAGGCAAAGGAAGGAAGGAAGAAATTCAACTACCACACACTTCATGACAATTCATCTACCACACACTTCATGACAATTCATCTTTGTTTCATGATATGTACAAAAAAAAGTTAATTAACACATAATATCAAAAGAAACCAATAAGTGTACAATATATGTAAAAAAAATGTAAACTAAATTTACTACAAAAAGGAAGACATGGTTCTGCCTACAAACTTAGTCCCTTGTAGTTTATTAAATGTGGTTTGGATTCACAATCTAAAGGTTCTCAAATCACTCCTTATTATCATCCACGATGGATTAGTAAGGCACCTTAATCCTTGTCCATTTCAAGCTACAAGCGAAAAGGATTCAATTTAAGTGTATTTCTCTAACCATTGCAAAGGCATTAAAACCTCATGAAAGTGTAAATACTCTACTATCTCCTAAAGGGATGAAGCTCGGGTATAGATCTCATGTTTTGAAAATGCAATATGAAAGACAAGATATTAATAAGTAAAAAAAATTAAAATATTAAAAGAAAAAATCTTAGTTAAAATAATTGAGTTTTAGCTCAAATAACATAAATCTATTACTAGCTAGACTCTTAGCATGTACCCAGCAAAGTCGTTAAATTGTTGTAACGTATAAGTCTGTGAACTTGATCGATAGACACAAACAAGGAGTCACCAAGTGTGATTAGCTACCTAACTAAATTTATCCATTTTTAAAAAGATATCTAAAACTTGATTTAGGTTTCTTAAAATAGTATATTCTAGCCTATGAAACCATACTAGGTTCGAGAATACGATTATGTATAGGGAAGATTATAGACCCCTATAACATTCATTAAAAAAAGCATACTAGCTAGTGCTCGTGTTATCCACTAAAGCCTAAAACAACTTACCAAATAACTTACATATTGGAAATTATTCTTAAGTTATTTGAATATTTTGGAAGAAATTTAAGAATATTCTTTCACCACAAAAGTATTCAAGCAAACTCTTGTCTCTCTTAAAAAGGGTTCATTGTCAAATTCCTTAATTTTTTTATAAACCTTTTATGCAAAAAAATAAATTTTCAACTTAAACCTTTGATATTGAAAAATCTTCTTAAATTATTCAAACATTTGGCAGCAATTTAATAATATTTCTTCACCAAGAAATCTCCATAGGAAAAGCTATTACAACTTTCTAGCAATTTTATTATTGAAAGATTCAAAATTTGAAGAATTTCTGAAATTTCTAAAAGTGGACGATGAACAAGCCGTCAACCTCTTCATTAACAATTTGAAGCTTGATCTCTCTAAAGCAGTAAGATTCTTTTGCGTAAAATCCTTGACACATGCTTTGAAATTAGTTAAACACTTAAGAGTCTTGGTTTTATGAATCCTCTATACCGAATGCGGCTCGTACCATTCAAACTATTATCCAATTCTTATCACCATTCCCTTTACATGATAATGTTCAGCGTAACTCTGATTTAGTGTCAACAAACAAAAGTTACTCAGAAGAAGATGTCACTTTCCCTAGTGAGGATTGACAATGAACCTCAAAAAGAGAATGGTGTTGTGGGCTTATGAATCACGTCCTTGCTATATGATCAATTATGCATGTCAGGATGACGAAAAAGAAAGTACAAGAAATTCGTTACTGAACAAGTGATTAATGTTTGTGGGAAGTTGCAGCAAAGTTTTTCAATAAAGCTTGAGATTGAGCATAATTTGATTAAGGTTCACGACTCTTACGGATTTAAACCTTTGGCAAGGGAGATGATGAGTAATGATGAAATGAAGTTCCAACTTGAAGATACAAGTGATAAAGAAGACTTTGAAGATGCAAGACTAAAGCTAGTCAGCACACAGAGGTCGCTATCCATGAACCCTATTAGTTTAGACTTTTAGTAATGGGTCTGAGAAGCAATGGTTGCATTGTTTGTTTCAACTAGCAAAATGGTTTCTGTTTGGACTTCGATGTTATGTGGGGTTTTGGAAAGTGGTAGAGTTTGTGAGGCAAGAGTTTTGTTTGAGGAATTAAGTCATAATGACAATGGTAGAGGAAAAAAGGTTGTGAATCTCTTATACGCTTTCTTAGGAACTAAAGTCTATAAAATTTTGAGAGGACAGGACAAATCTGTAGCTAAAAGGTTCAGTAATACTACTCAACTGATTAAGATGGTTAAGGTGTCAGTGGTTAATGGTGCCCTGGTGACTTGGAGATCAAAAAGTTTGCGGGCCCTGGGTAGTGCCTCATATGTTTGTGACACCTCTGCTGTCAATTTTTATAGGAGGCACGAGAAAGCTGTAAGGTTTCTATTCTAATTGATTGGGTTCTGACAGGTAGTCAAAAAATAGTAGATACTCCATGTGGGTGAGTAAAGCTCTTAATGTGAAATCACAATAAGATGATGAAGCTAGTTTTGCAAAATAATGGTGATTCAAACAGTGATGATGTTTTTTATAGGTATAAGACACCAAAAATGATAACTTAGATTGAAGGGAGAGGAAATGGCATCATGACTAACATGGTTAACATGTTTGAGATTGCTAAGGTTTTGTCTAATCTTACTTCCTACACAAATTATCTCGATTTTGAATTGGAAGTCCAATCCAAGTTTGATGAATAGCTTGGAACTTCACTTGTAAAAGGGGTCAACGACACTACCAAGTTTGCAAGGCCTTTTGTGAATTTCATTAAAAAGTATGTTCAATGCTATGGTTTGGGGAGCCTTGAAACTGATACAGTTGTTACCAAAACACAAATGACTGCCCTAATGTGCTAGATGTGGATTTGTTTCTGATGTCAACATGAGGTATAAATTTGCAACTTTCATTTTTAAGAACCCACCAAAGGTAAAAAAGTCATCAAAAGGCAAGAAAATGATGTGGAAGGCTGAAAAAGAAAGACTCGATGCAGGTGAAGCTGATGAAGAGCTAAAGATGATTAAAATACAGGTAAAAGAGGGGATCTAAATTAAGAGTTGCTAAATTCAGTTTCAACGCTTGCACAAAAGCACTAACAGAAAATAAAGGGGAGGGATTTGCCATTCTTCAACTTGAGTTTAATGCCCATGAAGTTGAATTCTGCTTCAAGAACAAGTCTTCAACCCCAGCTTTAGGAGTGAAAGAAACACCATTACTGCCAACCTATTACAAATGGTTAGCTAACTTGAAAAAGTTGTCAAATGAAGCTGTAATTTGTTCTTTGAAAAGCCTTAGGAAGAATATGTTGGATATGTTCAGGAAAAGAATGAATACTGAAAAAGGTGAAATCACAATTCGAGAGTCATAGCTGAACTGGAGAGAAAACTCAAAACTCTTATCCTTGAGGACAAGGATGTTCTTCAAGGTGGGAATATTGTAACGAGTTCTATTGGGCTTATTTTTGTTCGGCTTATTTTCTTGGACTTATGTAGTTACTGTAAGGTCTATGTCTTTCTTAATAAGGCCCTTTAATTCCTTTCAATTACCATAGACTATTATTACAGTTGTGATTACCATTGAAAGGAAAAGAAATGAGAACGGCTGCTGCTTGCTGAAAATCTCGAAAAGCAGCTGGGGGGTTTGTTAGCCCAACATAAAAGGTTACCCAGGAGAAATGTAATCCAATCGGTTAGGAGAAATACAATTAATCTTCTCTTTCCTGGAATTTCTCTTTCTGTAATCTCCGTCTTTATTCTGTTCTACTACCTTCTCTTCTCTTTTCTTTTTTGAAAATTTCAATTTTTTTATTTAAGGATCGTAACAATTTTATAGGGCTTAACCATAAATAAAAAAGGTGCTTAGATCAAATGAATGTCTCGGTTCCAAATTAATTTTATCTTAATCTTCGCATGAATTTCAATCCAAATCAACTTCAACTTTCTTTCAACTGTTTTTTATTTTTCTTTGCACTTTCCATCATTTTGTTTTATTTTTCTCGATTTCTCATTTTTTCTGATTTTTCAATAATAAAACTAATAAATAAAAGAAAGTAGATAAAATAAATATAAAATAGATAAAATTAAAAAAGAAAAAACCAAAGGCATAAAATAAATAAATAAATAAAAGAAAATTGATCAAACACAGGCCTTTGAAACGCGAAAATAAAAAATATTTAAAAATTTTTTAGACAAATTAAAGTATCTACAACAACTATTTGTGTCATAATAATAAAATTTTAATTATTTGTATATATTGAAAACATTATTATTTTTTATTGAAATGATAAGAATATTAAATTGACTTGAAAATTTACGTGAATGACAGAAACAAGTAAATTGTTAAATTTAATGTTCAGTTTATAAAAATATTTATCGTATATAAAGTTATAAAAAGGTGTAAAACAATTTAATTTTACATTTGTGTAATTTGATCGCACTATTAAAATTAATATAATATTTTTGTGAATTTTAGATCCTTGTCATTTTTTAAAATTCAATGATTAATAGAATATGAAAAGCTTTTAAAAGTAAATTGAATATAAAAATTGAGATTAATATGATAATATTTTGTAAATTTTCCTTTTCCTATCATTTTAATTTGCTTTAGTGGTAGAAATTATGAAAGTTTGAAATTTTGATTTATATTTTTTCTCTTTTTAAATATTTATTTTTAAATTATTAATTACTAAAATATGAAAATATAAAATATTAATATTCTAACATTTCATTTTTTTTATTTCAAACAAATAATGAATTAACAACTTAATACGTAATGTATAACAAGCATATTTACCGGAATCTAATTATATATATATATATATATAGATAAATATGCTAACTCTTCATATTCTATTTTTTACATTACTTTGTTAAAAAACAATTAATACTGGCAAACATTAAAATTAATATGATGACTTTTCATATCATAATTTTTTATTTAAACTAATTTATACTTGAAACACATAAAAAAAATTTAATATTTGTATTTATTGTGTGGAAACCTAACATTTCATAAAAATAAATGGAGTATAAATTGTTTTTAATATATTAAATCAAACAAATAAAAAAAAATTTCTATGTTGACTCTTGTTTGTGTTTGTACTCTATAAAATGTATGATATCATTAAAAGTTTGTATTTTAAGGGATTGATGATAAAAAAAAAATTAAAGAAATCATTTCCATCAAGTAAATGAAGATGCTGTTATGACAAAAAAAGGTTTTGAAAAAAAAAATCTAAATAAATAAATATGTTTAGATAGCCATGAATTTTATTAATTTGACGTCAAACCCCTAATACTTTTTTTTTTTTTGTGTGTGTATGTATGCACTTAGAAGTGTAAATTTATATGAAATTTCCGTTATAATGAATTATCTATCGTAGCTCATACATGCTATCCATGGTTTCAATAGTGTGATATGATTTATCAATGTTCATTAAATTATTAATATTTTATCATGTACATATATGTCTTCTCATGCTTTTGGTAGCCTTTGAATTAAATATCTTAATGACGATAATATGTGCATGTAGCCATCAAGAACAAAAGAAGGCTAAGTTTACATAACTTTAACTTAAATAGATTTTCACTTTTCTCTTTTATGTGTATGTGCTCTTTTCAAAAGTAAAATTTGAAATGATAATGATAATTTTACTATTATATATAAATCATCATTTAAAACCAATATTGTAACCGATAGATATGAAATGAAAATGATAATTATTTTATTATTAATTATCATATTAAATAAGTAGAATTAAATCAATTTATTTATTTATTTATTATATTATTTAATCATCAATTTTCATCTCTTTTTATTTCTTTTTTTTTTTTTTTTATAAAGGAGATGTTGTAAAATATGGAAGTCAACAAAAAAATTAGGACTAAAATTATTAGTAGATTTATATTTCAATTTCAAGTGTTGGATTTTTTTGTTATTCATGAAAGCTTATTGGGTGTTAGATACAGAAAAAAGTGACAACTATCTCTAATCTATAAAGTTAACTCTTTCTATTGCATCTCAAACTTTCAAAATTTTTAAATGTTAAGGTGAACATTCTCTTGATATTTAAGCTAGCTATTTTATGTTACATAACTGTTGTTAGTTATTCACATGAAAAGAGAATTTTTTTTTTATTAATATAATTATTATAAGGAAATAAAGTGATATCTATGTTGAAAAGTTTTTCTTATTTTAGACTAATAATTTAATTTACAACTGTAAAATTTTTTTTTAAAAAAAAAGATCATTGATAATATGAAGAATATGAATAATTAAATATTTATAGTTATAAAAACATAAGAAAGCATCATACTTTTTTTAGATCCTAAAATTAACAAATACAAAACAATCAATTTAAATTATGTAGTGATTTCGAAATTTTTTTAAAATATGATTTGAGAATAATTAATTTTAACACTTTAAAATATTATATTTTTAACAATTTTATTTCACATATCTTTTAAAAAATAAAGATTAAAAATTTAATTTGACATACAAGTTAAACATGTGATTTTGGATAAATGGGCACATCATATGTGATAAGATATAAAATTATTATATATGCAGTTCATTATACATTTGATCATAAGCACCAGATAAGTTTAAACAGAGTTACAACTCACACTATTAGAAAATGAGGTGTTACCAATGAAAATTTTTATCATAGTACTTAATTTTTCGTAGACAATAATATTAACTACAAATTTACTAACAACAAATTCTATCGATATAAACCATATCAATAATGTTATTTTATTGATATTATAAAATTCCTTCGATAAATTATCGATGAAATTTTTTGTTAATAAAAATATTTTTTCCGTCAATATATTATTTTAATAATTTTTTTCAAAATTAATTAAAAAAAAATTTTCAAAAAAATCTATCGGTAATAATTAAATTCTGTCAAAAATAGTTACCATTTCCGTAAGTAATATTTATTTTTCAATCATATTTAATTATTATTTTATAATTTTTATCATTTTATTATATTTTTAAAATTATTATTAAAGTAATGACATGAATATTAAAATATACATAAATGGAAAAAAATAAGTAAAACATTTTATTTCATTTATAAAAAATATAATAATATTTTAAAAATTATTTATAAATTCCAATTACATGAAAATACAAAAAAATACATATTCGTTCCAAATCCTTGGTGATCATCGCATGGAGTAACCTTGTGTCAAAGTCATCAGGGGCTCTAGAGGAAACATATGATACTTTCACAATTTTAACACCACTTCCACCGGCTACCAATTGCACAGCCAGCCTCCCAAGTTTCTCAGCAAGTTCGACATATGGTTTCAACTCTGTTAGGACCTGATGGAGAAGTGAAACTAATAAGTGAATAAGCAATCATGAATGACTAGAAACATAAAAAAGGGAAAATGAAGGCTATATCAATATGAAAGTACTGAAGAAAAATAGAAGGCAAAACTAATATCTCTTTGCACCTCAGCAGGAACGATTGGTGCATTGACTGCAGTTGCAGCAAGTTCTCCTTTCAAGGCTCCAACAACAGCTTCAGCTATTTCAATAGCCACCATTTCCTGAAAAACATACCAATATTCATTATTACCAATAAAAAAAAAGAAAAAAAAAAAAAGAAAGAAGCAAGGACATATGCATTTAACAATTAACACACCTGAGTCTCCATTGTACTAGCACCAAGATGTGGAGTCACAGTAACCAACATATTTGAATCAATGCCAATTCTTTCTTCTTCTGAAAGGATCCATCCTTTGAGTGGAAATATCTAGATAGGATATAAAAATACATCAATAAGAGAAACAGCTTCTCACTTAAGTTTAAGCCAAATTAAAAGAAAACTTAATTGGGAATTCATTTCCTTTATAAAAATGGTATAATATCTTGAAGAATCCATTTGTTTTAAACTTTTCAAAATCACTTTAGTTTTCCCAAACTTACAGCTGAACTGCCATGGAGATATAGCCTGGAAATAGGCTTGAGAGAGGGCCTTGCTCTCTTTAAGCAACTCTTTCCAAACTGTAAAAGCACTAGCTTAAGCATGTCAAAACACTAAAACATGCAGACGCTCAAGAGAGGAAGGAGAACTTTTTACCTGTTAGGGTGATGATTGGTTCAATATTGACATGCTTAGCAAGTGCTTTGACATAATCATCTCTGCTCATGTGAAGCAGCAAGCATCTCTCTATCATATGTTGAACCTACAAAACAAAATCACCCCAAAGCATTAAAAACCATAAGTTTTTTATGTTTTTCACAATGATTTCAAAAACCCTTTTAAATGGTTACAAACAATGTGCATAGAAAGCAAAAGATTCCAAGTATCCCAAGATACTTATCTGGTGTTTTACCATTCCAATAGAGTCATGTGGCTGGTAATGCAAACAAGAGAATTGATGTTTATGGCACATTTTGAAGGGGGGAGAGAGAAAGAGAGAGGTGAGTGCAGAATGTGCAGGGCTATCAGATATTTGGAACCCAGTAGGTAGACGGCATGCATTGGAAGCAATGGAGCTGCAAGGATGCCAATACGCAAGAAATGGATTTGATTTGCTTCAGTTCTATCTGTTTGTTTAATTGATTTTTAGCAGCGTTTTCCATTTTTCATTCTTTTGTTTCAGTTCGTGTTTTGTGTCCCAAGCTTTTTTCTCTGTTTCCCAGAACATAACTCACAAAATGTTAAAACAACTTCAATAAACTGAATTCTTTCGATTATCCCATTATTGGTTTAATAAATTTAGTCACTTTCAGTATTAGGTACAAATAAAATTAACTCAACTTTCACAACAAATTGAACGCATCAAACAAACTGAATAAACACCCTTATAATTTCTAAAACCCTGAATCCCTGAAGATTTTCCTAAAATTCTAAGAATTAATCAACACTTAAGTGCTCTGAAATCAATCTCCCATGTAAACAACAATGAATTTCTTTCATAAAAAGTTGGGTTTTAAAATCTTAATTCCAAGAAAAAAACATACAAGACAAATATTGATGAAATAGTGAGAGAAGTCAGATATATGGTTTCCCAAACGAAAGATGCAAAACTTAACGACTAAAGATCCAAAATGTAAACAGGCTAAACAAAAATGTAGTCAATCAACCAATTCTTTTTAACAGGAAACAAGACGCACGACGGCAAGATAAGAAAGAACAAACCTGCGGAAACAACGGTGGGGTGACGACGCGAAGGCTATAACGGTCTTCTGGCAACGGGATGATGGCGTAACGGCGACGACGGTGACAAGGGGAGAGCGGCAGGGGTCGGGGACAGTGAAAGGGGTTTGGTTAGGGATTCTGTGCGGGAGGATAAGAAAAGGGATTTGAGAAATTTAATTTGATACTAGTTATGGACGGATTAGTTATCGAATTTTCGTTACTAAAAAACTTTTTTTGTTCTTTTTATAAATTAATATATATTTTAATTATTTTTATTTTTTTTATCAAAAATTTATACTTATAGAATAATTCATTGGTAATCTATTATCAATCTATTTTACTGATAAATTATTGATAGATTATTTCATTGGTGATTTCTGTGTTGATATATCCCAATTTTATCAAATATTTACCTACAAAATGCAAACGGAATTTTTTTATTAGTAAATTTCATCGATGATATCCTAATTTTCTGATAGTGCTAATTTCATCATTTTTTTCATATTTGAATAAACATATTTTAGTTATAATCAAAAATAAAAATATTTGAGTGGTTATTAATACACTTTAAATATTGAAATAAACGTATTATTTTATTTGATATGGTAAAAAGTTTTTAAAAAAATGATATTTAAGTAAATTAATTGTACTTGAATTAAAGAATGATAAAAATAAAAAGAAACCCATTAATTAAATTCATCTAATTATAATTAAACAATCATGTATATAGTATAAATGTGTAATAAAAAAGTTTCAAATAAAAACTTTTAGGTTTATTACAATATCTTTTAACTTCAACATTTATTCATTTTTATTAATGTTTTAATATTGTTATATGAGAGAAATTATATGTTTAATAAAATTCATTCTAATATTAATGAGTCAAATATTAAAGAATCATAAATTATTATAATTATTATTTCTCTAACTTTTACAAAATATTTATTTTCTCAATACTGCACTATATAAATATACTAAAAGGAGAATATATTTTAATTATTATAACTTATTTTGTAGAGTTTTTAAACCAAATAAAAAGAAATAACATTTTTTTACTGTTAGTTTATTTGTTACCAATTAGAAACTACTCAATGCTCAACTTTTTTTTTAATTAAAATGATGCAAAAAAAAAAAAAAAAAAAACTGTGGAAGAATCATAATTTATTTGCATGAGTAATACTTAAATTTTTATTTCAAAAAAAAAACCTATATTTTAAGTTTTCATTTTTAATATATTTATTTGAATCAATATCAATTATTTGCTTTAATTTTTCTAAATATAAATAATGTTAATCATAAATTATTAAGATAATGAAGCCTTTTCTTTTCATATTTTAAAAAGTTTTCGACATGAAATTAATGAATAAATATAAATAATGTTTTCATAAATCAATTTTTTTGTGTCAAATAAATGAATAAATCAAAATTTTATTAAAGATTATAATAAATGGATTTGTTTACTCATTTTTGAATCTACATGAAATTTGACAAACACAATTAAAAATTTACTATCTTATACGATATATATTTTAATATAATGACTCAGTAAGTTATACAACATATTTTGTAATATAATTAAGTAATAACTAAAAATAAAATATTTAGAAAAAAAAGTTGGTTAAAAATCAAATTATATGTATTTTTTACCTCACTACTCAAACCATTAATAACAAATGTAAATAACATATAAAAACATATCTAAGAAACAAAATGATTCAACAAGGAAAAACATTACAATATAAAAATAGTCTAACCAATAGTAAATGGAAGGTTACTTATATAGTCCAAAAGGAAAACCATTACAATATAAAAATAGTCTAACCAATAGTAAATGGAAGGTTACTTATATAGTCCAAAAGGAAAACCATAAGTCACGAAGAAAATTAAAAGTTTACAAAAGTTTTAACAAAAAACAATTGAAAAAAGTATAAATGTGAAAAAAAAAAATCAAAAGTCAAAAACTTATATAAATAAAAAAACAACCAAAAGTCTGAAAACTAATAATTTAAAATGGCTGAATTTTATATAATAAAGTTAGGAGATTTAGGCTTCATGTGAAATATTATGTAACCAAACAGTAAACAATTTAACAATATGCCATTTATTGAAACAAAATGAGTTTTATTATTTTATTTCACAAGGTAGAAACAAATTTGAAAAAAGAAAAGAGATTTTAGTAAATCAATTGTACTTGAATTGAAAATCATAAAAATAAAAAAAATTCATTATTCAAATTCACCTAATTCTCATGAAATAATCAGATAGATATAATATGAATGTATAATGAAAAAGTTCTTAATGAAAACTTTTATAAGTATTTATTAAAATGTCATTTCTGCTCTAATATTTATTTATTTCTATTAATATTTTGATGTTGTTGTATGAAAAAAAAAGAATGGTGAAACTCGATAAAATACTAGGTAAATATGAAATAATAATAATTATTATTATTTCATCAACTTTCACAAAATATTTATCTATTAGTAACTGGCTATATGAAACATACAAAAAAGAGAAAATATGTTAATTATAATTCATTGTTTAAATATAACGTGTTTTGTAGAGTTTTTAAAACAAATAAAAAATAATGTTTTTAAATGTTACATCATTTACTACTAATTTGCAGCTACTTGTGCTCAACTATTTTTAAATTTTTTTGTAATTAAATGATGCTAAATCAACTATAAAAATCATGAGTTATTTGCATCACTAACATCTATTATTTAAGCTTTTATTTTTTTAATATTTTTATTTGAATCAATATTAATTATTTACTTTAAATTTAAAAAAAAATAATGTTAATCATAAATTATTATGAGAATGAAACTTTTTATTTTAGCATTATAAAAATTTGCAATATTAAATTGAAAGATATTTGCATCCTTTTAAAAAATAAATTATTTTTTTTGTCAAGTAAATGATTAAATGAAAATTTTTATTAAAGATTATAATAAGTGTATTTATTTTTCAAATTCATATTTATATGAAATTTGACAAAATATAATTAAAAATCGTTATCGTATATGTATACATTTTAATATAATGTAATCCACAACATACCTTTTATGTTTCTTTTAGAAATAGTTCAATAAAGTACACAACTCTATTGCATTAACTTTAAGATTAAACAATTCTTAAAAGATGAAAATAAATATGATTAAACAGTCAAGAGATTCAAACATAAATTTTATAATAAATCAAAAATAAATTAAAACTTTTAATTTTTTTACCTTTTCATCCATAAAAATGAAACCGAACAATAATAAATTATTTTAAAGAAAAGCACAAAACTCAAAATTTATAATAAATTATCAAAAAAGGAATCAATTAAATTTAGTTGAATGCTAATCAAAACAATCATAAGCTACAAACAAAAAAACATGTGATGAAATATTTATGCCTTTATGAAACATATCTTTTATGATAATATTGGTAAGAAAATGAATCATATCATTTGCAACAATTTTCCAATAATTATCTTTATTTTTTACCATAAAATTTTTTTTTGATATAATATAAACTCCTTCATAAAATTTATTCTTTAATCAATATACATTATATGATTCCAAAGAATATCATAAATATAAAATCTCTACACATGTAGAAAAAAAATGATAAAATAAATCAAAAAATAAAAATATAACAAAATTAAATTTATTTACATACCTTTTTATCAATTAAAATCATTTTTGTGCTAATAGATTGTTTAGTCTTATAATTATAAACATCCCACAAACGATAAACACAAAATTTGATAATTCAATTATCTCCTTCAAAAGTTAATTTGGGAAGTGTGACATATTTCAATTGGTTAAAAGGCAAATTCGAGATTAAAAAAATATGATCATATCAAAAAATAATAAAAATGCAAATATTAAAAAAAAATACACCAATAAGCAAACTTAAAATGCCAAATAAAAAATCATAGATCATGATTAAAAATAAAAAATTATAAAAATACAAAAACAATAAAAAAAATAAAACCTCATGATTGGGAAAAGAAAATGTAACACATAAATGAAATACACTTATATAATCCTCTCATTTCTGAAAAAGGAGATTACAATCAAAAGTTATTAGAAAATTAAAAATTAAAAAAATATAAACGTTAAAAAATCAAAGGTTTCAACAAATTTTAACAAATGAATAAAAGAAATGGAAAGTTAAGAATTCATACAAATATTAGGTAATCAAAAGTCTATTGTGTTTTATGTCATAATCAAATATTTGAATTTTATATATTTATAAGATATATAATATAATTAAATAGTTAATTTTATTTAATAATATTTTTTATAATTATAAAAAATAATATTTTAAAATTTAATTAAATCTTATTTTAAATATTAAATTTAAATTAAACTAAACTAAATAAATTATTTAAGCAGGTCGAGTCGGCTTCGAGTATGCCATTGAAAGTGTCAACTGAGTATGATGTAGCTCCATTTCATAAACACGTAGAGTCCTTACCATATATTTTTATTTTATGAATAATTATTTTTTATTTTATGAATAAGTATGTCGTAAAACTATTGAGTGATAAGAGAGTTTATACTTTTTTTAAATTTACAAATAAAAATTAGAAGATTTATACAAATATTTGATTAGGTTAAATTTAATTAATTGTATATTGAATTTATTATTTAAAAATTAATATAATTAATAATTAAATGCATACACTAGAGCATTCTAAACTTATACTAGAGTGAAATGTTCATTTTTATCTCTTTATTTCAATTTTAATAAATTAATTCGTGTATCTTTATAAAAAAAAAAAAAAAAACAGAGAATTCATGTATATTATATACGTATTAAATTAAAGACAATTGAAGAGATATTAATAATTGTGATAACTTGAAACTGACATGTGAATTTTCATTTTGTGCTGACATGAAATTCTAAAAATAAAAAATAAGATTAAAAATTACTTACAGTAATTTATTTTTTAAATTCCATAACAACAAAAAGAAATTTTAAAAATTGGACTTCAACATGAAGTCTGCTAAAATTCCCTTGTCATGACGTGATGTCACAATATGATTTCCCTTAAGGATGTCACTAATTCCCAATCCAACACATATTTGAAAGTATATGGGATTATATTGATCAAAATTTGGGTAGTTTTTTGTACTAATAAATGTAAAAAATAATTGTCGTAAATTTCAATTAATTATTAGTTCATAAAGGTAAAAACTATATTAAAAATTTTATTATATAAATTTTAATCTAATGCTTTTAATTATCATTTTTTCTTCTCATTGTATTTCACTTTATCGTCACTATTGTATTTGTATTCAAATACAAATTATACTACTAGTTTTAATCTTACTGTTATAATATCCAATCTCACAACTACATAAATAATCTCATTGTCACTATTATTTTAAATCTCTCTAAAAATAATTTCAACATCCATCTATTTGAGTAGGCGGTGATATAGACTGTGATGATATTTAAAACAACAGTTGTAACAAAATTAGTTACTGTAGTAATGAGATAAAAATTATTAGTGAGATATATGTTTGGATACAAATATAACGTTAATAATGAGATAAAATATAGTGAGAAAAATAAACTATTAAAGATATTAAAATAATATATATATAATGCAATTTAGAATATATTTTTTATTATTATAAAATTTAATATATAATTAAAATTACTAAAATTATTATTTATACAAATAACCGTTATAAATAAATATTTGAAAAATATTTATAAATAAATAATACATTTATAAATAAATATTAATAAATAATTAAAAATTACTATCCTAACAATATATGATTGTTCCTATGTTAAACAAATACATGGATGTCCTAGATTTATTTTTAACTGTTGGTTTCCTAGATAGTCTGACTTCTTAGTGGAGGACAATCGACTGCCCTATGAATAAAATGAAAACAAATGGTTAGTTTATCCATTGTAGAATTCTCTCTCTAATGGACAAACGACTCATTGCACGGGGGAATGAACCTAACGTGCCATGCCGATTGGATCCTAATTGATCCTGCAGCACGATTAGACCAAAAAGTGGCCCAACCATGCTGCAACGAGACTCCGTTTGAGTAGAAAGGAGTTTAAGGGTCCATTTGAATAGACAATGAAATTAAAAATAATAATAAAGGTGATAAAGATGATGAAAAGTCCATTACTTCCAGTGATTTTGAATTGTTAGCTCTAAGACTTAAAATAAATCAAGAGGGGGTGAATTGGTTGATAATAAAATTTTTAAAAAATCAATATCCTATAAGCATAAATTCTGCAAAATAATTTTTTTAAGCAAATGAACACAATAAATGAAAGTAAACTAATAATCCTAAAAACAAGATATAGAGATAAAGAATTAGACACCAAGATTTATAGAGGTTTGATTTTTTCTTTAGGCACCTATATCCTCTCCCTTAGCCTCACTTGCCAAGGAGTTCAATCCACTATGCGTTAAAAGTTATAACCTAGCTTCTCAAAGCTTTACTAGATCAACATCACAAACTCTTAAGGGTTATCCTCCCCTTTAAGCTCACAATCTCACAATACAAAGTTTTTGAAGTGTTTTGCAAACTTAAAAAATCTCTCTAAGGTTGGGTGCTTGCTAACTTGAAGCACACAACAATATTGACAAAAGGATTAAGAGAAAAACTAATACAATAAAGGATTTTTTACACTTTTCTCTCTTTGAACTAGTTTGAATGCTTAAAGAAGATGGTTGGTGGAGGCAATAAGTTCTCTTAGCTTTTCATACTCTTGATTTGAAGTGAAAGCTTTCATTTATATGTAGAAAGGAGTAGATAGCCATTACTTTGCATTTAATGTTTCAAACTTGCAAAATATCAGATAAAAAAATAATCGTTGGGCTTTATGGGCATCAAGGAATCGATCCCCTCCTCGATCGGGTCAATGATAGGAAAGCCCATTTCGTAGCTTAAAAACACCTACCTGATCAATCAGGTAACATACCTGATCGATCCTATACATAGGTGATCGATCCCCTATGTGAGGGGATTGATCCCTTTTGTTGATTTTTGACCTAGGTTTGCATTTTGTATAAAAAACAAAATGATTCCTTTAAGGGGGATCAATCGGTTATGCTCAAAACCCTAACCAATCGATCTCTATAGGGAGAGGATCAATTGGCTCTTGATAAATTTTTAGAAGTTTGGCTTTTGGAAGAAAAATGGATCAATCACTTTGCACAAGGGATAAATCGAGTAAGGGAAGGGATCAATCCCTCTCTTTAAAGGATCGAGCCCTTCTATCTAAAACATGCCATAAACCGTATTGTTTTCAAAATTTGTTTGTTTTAGTTCCTAAATAAATTTTGGCCAGATAAAAGGCTAGAAAAATGTTCAATTTGAGATTAAAAGAATTTAATTCAAGTTAGGCAAATTTTTGTTTTGTCAATTCAAATATTTTAATCAATTCAAGGCTAATAATCTCTCCCTTTTTGATATGACAAAACCAAGTGAAATTTTGCTTAAAAAACATTTTTCCATTTGAAAAATAAGCTCCCTCTAAATTTAAGCATAAAAAATTTTAAGAGATTTTAAACAACTAAGAACAAGAATATAACCATTAATGTCAATATTATCAAATATGAGTTTTTCATCAAAAACAATATCAAGAATTCTTCATACCAAAAATATTAAGATCATCAATCAAATAAGAATTTTTCATACCATTTTCTCTCCTCCTTTTTGTCATAGCAAAAAAGATGAAGTCAATCAATTCAAGGCCATACCAACTCAATTTCACAACTCAAGTTCATATCAATCTCAATGTCAAATCATCAAGCAATATACCAATTTCACAAGCCAAATTTCAAAGTGATATAGCAAATATCATAATGAAGATGAAATGTATCTTTCATTAATATAAACATTAAATACCAAAGTTTGATAAGAAAACATAATGCAAAGTGTTTTTAAGGAAAAATTTACAACATAAAAAAAAAAAAAAAGATGTGGGCAAACATCTGAGGAATGGCATTAGGATGGATAATTGAAGAGGAGGTAGAGAATAAGGAAAATGAGGAAAGTGCTACCGCATTTGCTATTGAGCATTTCGGATGTGTTCAATATCAATTCTAACTTGGTGAACTTGGGAAACCAGCTATTGTTGGGTCATTTCCATATTTTCTAATCTAGAATTCATAGTCTCAGCCACTGAGTGTGGACTGTTCATTTGAAGTATAATCATTTTTAAAGCTCCTTGGGTATCAAATGGTGGGGTAGAAGGTTCTCCTTGAGGTGCATAAGGAATATTTGAGGTATCATGCTCTTCTTCCTCTACTTGTACAGCCTCAATTTTAGTTTTTCTAACCCATAACCTAGCTAAATTTTGTGTGTAGCCATTACTATGTAGAGTATGAGCAATAAGAATGCTGAATGGATCACTGAATACAATCTCTTTATCACCTGTAGTATTAATATTCAATTTCTTCAAAAGATTACTGATTGCAAACCCATAAACTAAGGTGTAGTCTGTATTTTGCACTATCCTCCTCATATCACTGAAAATAAAGTGCACTAGATTGGGTTTTTCTGCATGTTTGATTTTATACATCCACTAGTAATTTATTTCCTAATGGTTGAGTATTGAGTGTTAAAAAGTGCCAATACATGAGTGACTATAAGGTGTAACAACCTATTATGCATTGAAAGTCTAGTGGCTTGAGTAGGAGCAACTTTTAAATTGTCATTTCTAAATATATCTTGAGCTAGTTCCAGCATATCACATCTAGTGTTGGTGTCTCCCTCATCATCTGGCATAAAGGCTTCAGCTAATAATTGTTTACAAACTACAATTTCTTTACCCATCACATAGGTTTTGAATCTATCAGGATAATATCTATTTGTAGCCCCTTCAATTTCAATACAAGTAGTATTGATATAGAACACCTTAACTAGATTCTCATATATAATGTCATTCATGCACAAATAGTTCATCAAACCAAATTTCTCAAATGCATGTAAATAAAGGAACTTAATAGATTGTAGGAATTCAAAATAGATTACCCTTCCATGCTTGACCTCCTTATAAGCAAATTGTGTCTCATATCTCTCCTTAGCATCAATATTTATAAAATTTTGATTGAATGAAGGCCCAATTGATGAACTAGAAGCTTCTTTTAGAGGATTCCTTTTTGCTCCAACATTTCCTTTAGTCTTTAGAGCCATGAAAACAATGGGATAGTTGAAATAGGTAGGCTTATGTGAAATTGATTAAAAAAATTAGTGATTATAGGTGATAAGTAGTAAAATATGTTTGAGAAAGGCAAGAAAATTGAGTGAATATAGTAGTTTTAAAAAGAAGATCATTTTTCTAGAGTGAAAAGAATGAGTAGAGATTTTTGTGTGATTTGAAGATTTTTAAGGATGATTTTTGTAAGAAACCAAATAGAAATAAAGTAATTTGCAAAAGGTTTTGGTTAAAAGAGATCAATTTTGAGAGAAAATAAAGTAAGAATTCCTAGGGTTTGAGGAGAAGGTGTTTGGGAAGAAGAAAAAGAGATGAAGAGCTCGAATGATCGACCAAGAAAAAAGAGATGACCTGATTTTAAAAAGTCAAAATGGTGCGTATAGTACAAGTTTTGTATGACTTAATCGATTTGGTGTAAAGAGGGATCGATTGGGTAGAGGTTTGCCATAGACCGATCAATTAGATACATAGGAGGATCGATTAGTTCCTCAATGTTTTCTGCTTAATTTGGTTATTGGATAGAAAACCAATCGATCTAATCCAAAGAGGATCGATTGGTTTCATCTGTAGCAATTTTTTTTAAAATAATTAAAAAAATGACATGAACATTCAAATATGTATCATACATAAGATTAAAAAAAATGTCAAGAAAAACATACATTTGATTAATCAAGGTAGCGACATCCATCAAGCCATCAAGAAATTCATTTCAAGGAGCATTCATCATACCAAGTTCACTTTAATTGCATAAAATCTATCTATATCAAGAGGTTTTGTAAAAATATTAGCTAATTGATGCAAGGTATCAACATATTCAAGCATAATATCACATTTTTAAACATGATCTCTAGTAAAGTCATGCCTAATTTCAATATGCTTATTTCTAGAATGTTAAATTGGATTTTTGGTGAGATTGATGGCATTAATATTATCACATTTAATAGGAATGTGATTCATGGTAATTCCAAAATCCTCTAATTGTTGCTTAATCCATAAAACCTGAGCACAACAACTATTGGTCGCTACATATTTTGCTTCAATTTTGGATTAAGCAACATTATTTTGTTTATTAGAAAACCATGATATGAACATATTCCCAAACAAGTGAAAAGTACTAAAAGTGCTCTTTTTATCAATTTTGCAATCACTAAAATCTGCATCAGAATAGGCATGCAAAGTAAAAGATGAACCTTTTGGATACCATAATCCTAGATTAGAAGTGTCCTTAAGGTATCTAAAAATTCTTTTGACAGTAGATAAATGTGATTCTCTAAGTGATAATTGAAATATAGCACACAAATACACACTAAACATTATATCTGGTCTACTTGCAGTAAGATATAACAATGAACCAATCATAGACCTATATAATTTAGAATCAATACATTTACCTCTTTCATCATTGTCAAGTTTTGTTTAAGTGCTCATAGGTGTTGAGCAAGGCTTTGATTCTTTCAATCCAAACTTTATGAACAAATCCTTGATGTATTTGGCTTGATTGATGAAGGTACCATATTTTGTTTGCTTTACTTGTAATCCCAGAAGAATGTAAGTTCTTCCACATGCTCATTTCAAATTCACCTTGCATAGTCTTAGTAAATTCTTGACAAAGAACTTCATTAGTAGCACTAAATATGATATCATCAACATAAACTTGCATTATGAGAATGTCCTTTCCTTTTGTTTTAATAAAAAGTGTAGTATCAACCCTCTCTCTATTAAAACCATTTTCAATTAAAAATTTTGACAATCTTTCATACCAAGCTCTATGAGCTTGTTTTAAACCATATAAAGCCTTTGTCAACTTATAAACATAATTTGGAAATTTAAGATTATCAAAACTAAGAGGTTGCTCTACATACACCTCTTCATTTATAAAACCATTTAGAAATGCACTCTTGACATCCATTTGAAAAAGCTTGAAATTTTTGAAACATGTAAATCCAAGCAACATTCTAATGGCTTCCAACCTTGCAATCAGGGCATAGGTTTCATCATAATCAATTCCTTCTTCTTGACTATACCCTTAAGCTACCAACCTAGCTTTGTTTCTAACATCATTGCCATGCTCATCCATTTTATTCCTAAAAACCCATTTGGTGCCTATAATAGGATGATCAGTAGGTTTAGATACAAGATTCCACACTTGGCTTCTTCTAAATACGTTCAATTCTTCTTGTATAGCCAATATCCAATGATCATCTCATAAGGCTTCATCTATGTTTTTAGGTTCAATATGAGATAGAAAAGCAACATAATTACACATATTGTAAGAAGATTTAGTTCCTACCTCTTAAGTTGGATCACCAATAATCTCACTATCTTTGATATATCTCTTTTCTTTATGGTGATTTAGTTCTTTTTGTATATGTTGTGGGTCATCTAGAAACTCATCATCTTTCTTTTGAATGTTCTCCTCAATGTCATGTGATGCATCATTGATATTCTTGAAGTATACCTACATCATAATCATTAAGAGGCACATTTCTTAAAGATAAATTAGATTCATCAAAGATAACATGTATAGACTCTTCAACAATTAATGTTCTTTTATTAAAGACTCTATAGGCTTTTGAATTCAAAGAATATCCAAGGAAAATGCCTTCATCACTTTTTGCATCAAATTTTCCAAGATCATCTTTTTCATTATTTAAAACAAAACATTTACAACCAAAAGGATGAAAATAAGTTATGTTAGGCCTTTTTCCTTTAAAAAGTTCATAAGGAGTTTTCTTTAAAATTGGCCTAATCATAGCTCTATTTATAATATAACAAGAGGTATTTATGGCTTCCGCACAAAAATATCTAAGTAAATTATTTTCACAAAGCATGGTTCTAGCCATTTCTTCTAAAGTCTTATTTTTCTTTTCTACTAGCCCATTTTATTGAGAAATTCTATGAGCAAAAAAACTATGGCTAATACCATTTTCACTATAAAATACATTAAAGCTAAGGTTTTCAAATTCTTTTCCATAATCACTTATAATACTAGATATTGACTAGCCTTTCTCATTTTGTATTTGCTTGATAAAAGTGATGACTTTTTCCAAAGCTTCATTCTTTGAATGTAAAGGAGAACCCATGTGAATCTAGTAAAATCATCAACAATAACAAACCCATATTATTTTCCACCAAGACTCATTGTCCTAGTAGGATAAAAAAAATCAATATGAAGTAGTTGAAGAGGCCTAGTAGTTGAAATACAATTCTTAGGTTTGAAAGATATTTTTCTATGTTTTCCTTGAGCACATGCATCACAAACCTTGTCATTTTCATATTTCAATTTTTGTAAACCAACAACCGAATCATTTTGAGAAACTTTTGAAACTACATACATACTTGCATGTCCAAGTCTTCTATGCCAAATCTAACTTTCATTTTCTTTTTGAGCCATAAAAAAAACATTTTTAGAGGAAAGATCATCTAGATGCACTACATAAATATTTTCTTGATGATGTCCAACAAAAACAAGTTTTTTAGTTTTGATATCAATCACTTGACTGCACATGAATTCAAACACAACTTTAAGTCCTTAGTCACATAATTGACAAATTCTAAGTAAGTTATGCTTGAGTCCATTTACAAGTAAGACATTTTCAATAAAAGTAGAAGAATTGTTACCAATGGAGCCAATCCTTTCAATTTGGCCTTTAGAGTTGTCACCAAATGTAACATCTCCTCCATTTTTAGCTTTTAAGTCCTTAAAAAAAGTCTTGTCTTTGGTCATGTGTTTTGAGCATCCATTATCAAGGTACCATGGATTGTTTTTGCTCGAATTTGCTTTGTAGCAATGCTCATCCATCTACAAAAGCACAATTAAATTTTTATTTTGGATACCTAAACTTTCTTGTGTCTTTGAGTGTTAGTACTAACAATTCTTAGGCTTTTTGAAATCCATTTCATTTTAGTGATCTCATCTTGAGATGTGTTAACTCCTTTTGGAATCCATACTCTCCTAATAAATTTACCTTTATAAGTGATTTTTTCATGGAACAATATTGTATAGAATGAACTAATTTATGACAATATGCTATATGCTAGATGAATCATTTGGCTTAACAAGAAAATTTTTTTAAATAAATCTCTTTGTTGCCACCATTATAGCCTAATCCATCTTTATCAAAAAATGCTATTTGTGTTTCAAGCATGTTATTGAGTTTTTGATGTCCTATATAAAATCTAAAAAATGAGTTAAGCAAATTTTTATTTTTCTTAGTCAAATCATTAACATTCAACTTTAAGAGCTCAATTTCCTTTTCTAAGTCATCATTTGCTTTAGTCAAGAGTTCATTTTTTAGCCTTAACTTAGATCATTTTACTATATTTCATGTTCATGTTTTCAAATTCTATAGCTAATTTATCGTAAGCATCTTGCAATTCATCGAATGTGTATAAATTTAAATCATATGGATTACAAGTTACCTTGGGCTCATCAAGAGCTATGAGACATAGATTGGCTACTTCCTCCTCATTTGATTCATCATCAGAGAAGTCACTATCACGCTATATTGCAACCATTGCTTTCTTTTTTGGCTTTATCATGTTTTACTTCTTTTACAAAGGACAATCAAATTTAATATGACCTGGAGCAAATAATTTGATCCTTTTCTCTTCTACTTGATTTTCTTTTGATCATTTCCTTTTGTGGTCTTCTTCTACTTAAGGACTTGTTTATCCTCATGAAATTTTTGAATCTTTTTGCTAACATGGCCATTTCTTCATCATCATCATCCTCTTCTTGTCCAAGATTTTTTTCATCTTTTTGAAAGGTTGACTTGAGAGCAATGCCACCTTTTATGATTGGTTCTTATCCCCTTTTGAGCTTCATCTCATAGGTAAGGAGAGAACCCATTAGTTCATCTAAATAAAGTGTGTGAAGATCTTTGGACTCTTCAATGGCTGTCACTTTAGCTTTCCAGCTCTTTAATAGACTATTAAGAATTTTTTTCACCATCTCTATATTTGAGTAAGTCTTCCCAATAGCCTTTAAATTGTTAATGATGTCGGTGAAGTTGTTTCACATTTCACTAATGGTTTTCTCTGATTTCATCTTGAATAACTCATAATCATGAGTGAGCATACCAATTTTTATCTCTTTCACTTGATTGGTACCTTCATAAGTGATAGCCAACTTGTCCTAAATTTTTTTTTCATTTTCACACAAAAAACTCTATTGTACTCATTAGGCCCTAATGCATAAAAGAGTGTATGCATTGCTTTGGCATTGAGTTAAACCATCTTAATATCATTGACATCCTATTCACTCTCTTGCTTGATCACCTCTCTACCATCCATCACCTTCATTGGAATTTGAGAGCCATTTACAATGACTCTCCAAACTTCATAATCATTAACTTGAATAAACAATCTCATCTTAGTTTTCCAATAGGAGTAGTTGTCACCAACAAAGAGAGGAGGTCTTACAATTGAATAGCCTTCACTTCTAAGAGATGTGGCAACTGTTTCATTAGCCATAAGACATATTTCTTGTTGCTTATAGTATTTGTTATAATTTGAGGATTGTTGCTCCACATTGATCGCCATATTTCTTTGAGCCATTTTTAGGATCATTCTTAGGTTGTTAGACCTAAAACAAAGAGTACTAGCTTTGATAACAATTGTTAGCTCAAAGACTTAAAATAAACCAAAAGGGGAGGTGAATTGGTAGATAATAAAATTTTTAAAAAATTGATACCCAATAAGCACAAATTCTGTAAAATAATTTTTTTAAGAAAATGAACATAATAAATGAAAGTAAACTAACAATCTTAAAAACAAAAGATAGAGATAGAGAATTAGACACTAAGATTTATAGAGGTTTGGTTCTCTTTTTAGACACTTACGTCCTTTCCCTTAACCTCACTTGCCAAGGAGTTCAATCCACTATATATTGAAAGTTACAACCTAGCTTCTTAAAGTTTTACACTATTAATACCACAAACTCTTAAGGGTTATCTTCTCCCTTAAGCTCACAATCTCACAATACAAAGTTTTCTGAAGTGTTTTGTAAACTTAAAGAACCTCACTAAGATTGGATGTTTGTTAACTTGAAGTACATAACAATATTGATAAAAAGATTAAGAGAAAAATTGATACAATAAAGGATTTTCTGCATTTTTCTCTCTTTGAACTAGTTTGAATGCTTGAAGAAGATGATTGGTAGAGGCAATAGGTTCTCTTAGCTTTTTCATACTCTTGATTTATAGTGGAAGCCTTCATTTATATGTAGAAAGGAGTAGATAGCCATTACGTTGCATTTAATGCTTTAAACTTGCAAAATATCAAACAAGAAATATAGTCATTGGGGCTTTTTGAGTATCAGGGGATTAATCCCCTCATGTAGGGGATCGATTGGGTCAATGATAGGAAAGCCCATTTCGTGCCTTAAAAATGCTTACCCTATTGATCAGGTAACATACCTTATCGATCTTATGCATAGGTGATTGATCCCTTATGTGGGGGCATCGATCCCTTTTAATGATTTTTGACACAGGTTTGCATTCTGTATAAAAAATAGAATGATCCCTTTAAGGGGGGATCAATCAATTATGTTTGAAACCCCAGCCAATCGATCCTTATATGGAGGGGATTGATTGGTTCTTAATAAATTTCCTGAAGTTTGACTTCTAAAAGAAAAATGGATCGATCCCTTTGGCTAGAAGATTGATCGAAAAAGAGAAGGGATCGATCTTTCCTCTTAAGGGATCTATCCCTTCTATCCAAAACATTCCATAAACCCATTTTGTTTCCAAAATTTGTTTGTTTTAGTTCCTAAATGAATTTTGGCAAGATAGGTGGCTGGAAAATGTTTAATTTGAGATTAAGAGAATTTGATTCAAGTTAGGGAAATTTTTGCTTTGTCACTTCAAGGCTAACATAAATTTTGTATGAGTGATGAAGATTAGTATTTGGAAAAAAATTAGAATTGAAAGCTACAAGTGCAATAAGATTATCTATGACCAAAAATATTCTCGCAAAGAGTATCGATTACCATAAAGCTTTGGGAAAAGTTTGAAGAATTATATCAAGCAGATAGCATTTCAAATTGTATGTAGTTGAAAGAGCAATTTTATACATTGCACATGCAAGAGGATACAAAAATCTCATATCACCTAAATGTCCTTGATGGAATCATCTCTGAGTTAGATACTATTAGAGTGGAGATCAAAGTATGTTTGTGGACACTTAATTTTGTTTGAGTTCATTCGAGTGTGTTTGATTTTATGCTTGATTCTAATATTTTGCTTTGGGCAAGATAAAGTGTTTTAATTGAACCAAACTCGATTAGGCTTCATTTCAGATTAATCATTTTTTTTTTTGTGCATGACCTAAGTCTAATTCAATTTTGTTATTAGGTCAATTTTAATTAAGATTTGAAGACCCAATTAAAAGGCTTAAGGTTTGAATGGTAAAACCAAATTCAATTTTGAAGACTCAATTTTAAATTAATCACTTAAAATAATAATAATAATAATAAATAATTACAATAAAAATTAAGAAGACAAAAGCTTATTTTACTGTTAGCCACTTTTCCTAGGGTTTTCTTTTCCAAAATTACCTCATTCATTTATGCTCTTCTTTTTTCACCTCTTATTTCACCATCATTTGCTTAAAGCATAAATTCATCATAAGCTACAAACCCTAGATTGCCTCTTTATATCTAGCTTTTCATTTTTCACTTGATGTTTTACCCCTATTGACTTCAAGCACAAATTTATCAAATACTGCATCTTTTTAGATGCAGTAGCCCTAGTTACAACACTCTAAAAATTTTAAGTTGCTATGTTAGTCTTTTAACAAAGGGGCTGTAAGAACCCAAATTTTTTTTACACAATACAAAAGGAAGAACCATTACAATTTTGGAAGACCCCCTACCTTCACAACTTTTGACCACCATCTACAAAAATCCTAACCCACCATCACAATAAAAAAAAAAAAATATCCCAACTGAAAATGCCACCCATCCCCAGTGTCCACCACTGAAACAATGCCCATTAGCACCATCATTACCATAGTAGCTCCTTGCCTACCCTGAGATCATCACCTATAGCTCTAGCATTATTAAAATAAAAAGAGAGTCATAGAATCCCTATTCTTAACTAGTTTCTCACTGCTATTACCCAAAAAAAAAAAAATCTGCAATATTGATGGCCATCACTCACTATTGCCAAGCCACCATCACCGTTACATCCTAGATCCCCAAAATAGGAAAATCACCCATCATAAAAAATTCCCAAATCAAAGAAATCTTTTTATTTTTTTTCTTTTTTTCCTACAAAAAATACCAATCAACATAAGCCATAAAAAGAATAGCCACAATAACAAAAAATAAAAAAAAATTGAATATGGGAATGAGGATTATTTTTAGATAAAAGGATTTATTTTTTTTAGGATCTTTTAGGGAAGGAGAAGGAAAAATGAGAAAGAGAGAGGAATGGGACGAAAGAGAGAGGAAAAAAGGAAAAGTAAAAAAAAATGTGGGTATAGGGTATGAGAAGCGAAGAAGGATAAAAGTAAAGAAGAAGAAAAAGAAAAAGATGGAAAGAAAGAAAGAGAGAGAGAAAAAAAAAGAAAAAAAGGGAGAAAAAAGATTTGAAATGTAAAAATAGGATTTAAAAAAAAAAGAAATGACTTTGACACGCCAAAAAAAAAAATGAGCTTTTGAAAAATCAAAACAAAAAAGTTTTGAAAAGTAAAAGAAAAAATTTGAAAAGTAGAAGGAAAAACTTTGAAAAGTCAAATCGTTTTAAAAAATAAAAAAAAAAGCTTTGAAAAGTCAATAGAAAAAAGGAAACTTTGGAAAGTAAAAAAAAAAAAATTTAACCAGTAAAAAAAAAAAAGGTGTGCTTTAAACAAAAACAAAAAGGAAAAAGCAAATCAGTCCTACCAGCTGTCCAACCAATTCAGAGGCCTTTTAGACAATGGATTTCATTTTGGGTTTTAATCCAAAACTTTATTTTGAGGTACATTTTATTTTACTTTTGTTTATTTATTTTATCATAGCTTTGGTATTTTTTTTCTTGCTAATTTGTTTATGAATGTTTGATATTATGATATCACTATGAATTGCTTACAAACAAATGGTTATCTTTGGAAAAAAGAAAAGATAATTTCAATTTAAAAATGTTTTTCAGAAAGAAGGTTTTAGAAATTGAAATGGAATAATAGTTTTTTTAATGAAATGCAATGACTTTGAAAACCCCGTCTAGATGTTAGAGGGAATTCAAATCATGTTTAAAAGAAATTTAATTCCACCTAGATGTTAGGGAATGAAAAAATAAATAAATAATAAATTATTTTTCCTTCATAAACCAAATAAATAAAAATTTCTTTAATTTCTATTTTAAAAAGGAAATAAAAAATAATATAGGATTAAATATGCATAAGATAAATTAAATTGGTCACTTCAATTTTTTTAGTTTGCATTTGCATCATTCATTTATCTTATGTCGCATTGAAAATAAAACTTTTAAGAGAAAATAGAAAATACAAAAATTGAATTTACTTCGAAAGTTTGCCTAGATATTGGAGATGATTGAGGAAATTTGAATTATCATGAATTCCCATTTTTCTCATAAGAAAAAATTTTGAAACCCTAAAACTTTGAAATCTTAAAATGAGACCCTAAATCCTAAAAATCCATTAAGACCCTAAATTTAACCCAAACCCTAAATTCGACTCGTAACCTGAAATCATCACCCAAGAAAATCATCCAAACCCTTAAAAACCTCGACCTAAGCCCACACCTAAAACCATTCTAAAATTCTAAGGATACGTATGAAAATTTCATATGAAGTAATTTATTCTCAAATGCTACCTAGAAGATAGGGTGTTTAAAAAATTTTATTTCATTAAGTTTTTTCATACGAGTTCTTAACCCGCAATAATAATGAGATCCAAATAAAATAGTAAAAAATATATATAACTAAAAATGAGACCTCAAAAATAAATAGTCACACCTAAAGTCTGCCTAGATATTTAAGAGTCCAGGTGGTCTCTTTATATTTAAGGATCCAATCCCAAAATTACATTTCATCTTTAAACATAGCATCCATTTGCATCTTTGCATCTTTAAATCAATTTGTGCATTCATTCTTACATGTTTATGTATTTTGATTATTACTGTCAATCCTTTGTTAATTATTATACCATCGTTTTCTTTGCATAGAATTCATTGTGAAAATTTTTACTCAAAAATACGAATTTTGAAATAAAACTAAAATAGTATTCCAAGAGAAATAATTTTTGGTACTCTGCATAGATGTTAGAGAAACATCAACAATTATCATCTGTAAAGAATGTTAATTTTATTTTAAGGTATGATTTAATAAATCTCAGGCAAAAAGAACTATCTTTAAATTCTGCCTAGATATTAAAGAATTTTAAGGCAATTCTTTAACCTAAAGATTTTATTAAAATATTCCTAAATAAAGGACTAATAAAATTGATTTTATTTTTTAAAAAATGAAGTAAATTATTACTAAATTTCATTTTAAACCCTTTTATCTAACCCTAAAGATAATGCATGATTAATTGGTACCAATTTTTATGGTTGTTGTAGGGGTGCTAATCCTTTCCTAGGCATAACTAACTCCGGAACCCAATTTTATTTTAGTAGGCCAAAATCATCTTTTTGATAAATTTTAAACTTATTTTATTGTTTTATTAAAAAGATAAACCTTTCAGGTGGCCAATCGCACATAACAAAAAGATTGGTGGTGACTCCCCTTATTTTTTTTCGATTTTAAAATTAAATGTCTAGTGGTTTTAAAATCATTATGACAGCTTGATGACTTCACTGGGAATGTCATTTTTTTAGAGTCAAGCCAAAAATTAATCACGCATTATCTAAATTGTTAGATTTTACAAGTTGATATTTAATTTTAATTCCATTTATTTTAATTTAAAAAAAAATTACATGCTAGTATCCTACTTTGATTTCTTCATTTGTTTTTCTTTTATATTGTTTGATTAATATATCTTTTTACACACACTCTGCATATTCACTCGTATGCATGAGCTTTAGACCCAAGCTCTATTCTTTTAAAAGGAAGTAAAGTAGCTATGCTCTTGTTAGGTGATAACCTCTACATTTGTTAGTGAAATACTTACACTCAAATTGAACCCTTTCCATTAGTAACCTATAATAGATGAGGATCGGAGTGCCTTACTAGTATCTAATGGATGATGATGTGAGGATTACTCTGAGAACCTTTAGACGTATAAATCTTCACTCAGCATATCTTGAGCCTTAAAAAGCCAGCCTAGGATTGAGCCATGTCATCTTTCTTAAGAAAATTTTCTAAAGCTAAGACATTATGTACATTTCGTTATTGCCGTAACGGTTTTGGGGACCGTTAAATGAATTTGCAAACAAAAGATGGAGTCACTACCGATCTTGTTTTTGGCTAGGTGTGATTGGTTAACCTATTAAAACTTACCCTCTTTATCAAATTTTCAAACTAATTAAAATTTATTAAAATGATAATTTTTGGGTTTGCAAAAAAGTTTAGGTTCAAGATTCGATTATGCATGGGGAAGAATTAGCACCCTCATGTCACCTATTTAAAACAGAACCAATTAATATTATGTTATCCTCTAATTAAGACTAAAATGGTCTTAATTTTGGTATTTAAAATTTAATTTTTCTAGTTTCTTTAAAAACATATTTTTAATTTTTAGTAAGCTTGAAAAATAAATAAAAACATTATATTGAAAAATTCCTAAAAATATTCCAATACTATGGCAATACTAAAAGGAACCATCTCACCTAAGAAATTTTTAAAAATCGCTACTCGAAATTTTCAAAAATCTTATCATCGGTGGTTTATATTTATTTCCATAAAATATGATATTTAGAATTTTAAAAACAAATAGTATTTTCCAAAACTCATTTCTATGCCATTTGTAAAAGAACAAGAAATTTTTATCGAAAATTAATCTAAATGCTCTAATACATTGACGGCATTTTAGATAGATTTTCTTATCTAAATATTCCTAAAAAATCACTACTTAGATTTCTTTAGGATCTTATTCTCGAAGATTTTTCGTTTGTTTTTTAAAAATTATTAAAAGTCATTTAATAATAATATTATTTACAAATACATTTATTTCCAAGAAAACACATTCTTATTTATTAAGAAAAAAAAATAGAAAATTTTCATATTGAAAAGAAATTTTTAAATATTCCAATACTTTAACAATTTTAGAAGACTTTTCTCACCTAGGAAATTCTCAAGAATCATTACTTAGATTTCCTAGAGTTCTATTATCGAAAATTCTTAATACTTAATTTTATTAATTAAAAAAACTTTTATAAATATGTATACTTTTTATCCTTTTTTAGGAATTGTTCAAATTAATTAAAATTTTGTATTGAAAAGAGTTTCTAAATATGCCAATACTTTGTAATTTTTAAAACTCTTTTCTCACCTAGAGAATTCTTGAGAATCACTGCTTAGACTTCCCAATGTCCCATCATCAGAAATTTCATTTGTATTTAAAATTATATAACACAATAAAGTGAAATATGCAATCGAAAAATATAATACTTATTATTATGTTATACATTTTGTTATTCATTTTAATTATGCTTTAATCTTTTTGATTATCACTAAAAAATTTTTAAAGGAACAAAATAAATAAAATCTTTTATTGAAAATTTTCTTAGATACCCCAATACTTTAGCGATATTTTTAAAAAATTTTCTCACCTAAAAAATTTTTAAGAATCTCTATTCGGCCTTCCTTAGAATCCCATATTCAAAGATTTTTCGTTTACTTTTTCCTTTCTAATTTTGTTTAGATCCAAATTTGATTCTTTATTATTGTTTTTATTGAAAAAAAAAGTGGTTAATCATAATTTTCAAATATCACGGCATAATTTTTGAAAATATTAATTATTATTATTTTTTTATAATAAAATAATTTAATTAAAAAATCTTAGAAAGACAAATGAATGAAGGTTTCGTTTATTGAATATTTTCCTAAATACTCAATTACTTTGATAGTATTTTAGTAAAATATCCTTACCTAAAGATTTTAAAAAATCGCTACTCAGACTTCTCTAAAATCTCATCCTCAGTAAAATTTCATTCATATTATTTTTATTATTATTATTATTATTACTATATATTTACATATATATATATATATATATATATATATTGAAGCTAGTGTGCATAAAAAAATGGATAGAATAAAAGAAAATAATAACAATTTACAATAAAAGCTAAGTTGTATGGAATTTAATTTAACCTGAAAGTTCAAACAACAAAGGTTATAACGCTTGAAGTTTTAACTTAAATTGAAACATAAAAATAAAGGATATATATAATATGAAAGACAATTGCATTAAATCATTCACTAACCTAAGACAAGACATATAGGAAATGAAGCCTTGAAATGATAGCCTAGCTTTAATAATAATATTTTTTCCTTCATAAACAACTAATATGCAGAGAGAGGAAATAGGTGTAAAAGCTTTGAGCTTTCCTCCCTACAAGCTAGTAGCCGTATCTGAGGACAGAAAGAAAACTAAAACTTTCTGAAAAAAAAAAAAACTTTCCCCATGAACGGTCCCTATGCCGAAGAACCCATAAACATGCAAGGGTTTAAATCTTCCTCCATATAAGCAGTGTCTATGTAAAAACAACCTGGAAGAGGTACCCGGTTCATAGACACAATAATACTCCTTTCATTCCTACGATCTTCATGCCATGAATGTGTGAAATTCACATACATGCAGAGAAGCAAAACAATAAAAGGGACACAACCAAGCCTATAAATTTATTGCCTTTGGAATCAATGGCCTAGATCTAGATAGCAACAGAAGCTGGAAACAAAACTAAAAAGAAAACCACAGCCTAAGCTAGGAGATTTGAACTGAAAGGCAGAACATTATGGAAGAAACTTGATGATCTTAAAAAGATATACTACCAACAATGATCATACAGCAACAAGGAAAATCAAAGAGCAAGCAGAACTGAAGCCTTAGGTTTCCACAAACAAGCCTTCTTGGGCAGCAAAAGGGAAGCAAACTGGAGACAAACACAGAAAAGCAAACCTCCTCGTCGAGTTTTGATCCTACCTAGTTTTACAAGCTTAAGGACTATGTTTTCTTTCTTTTTTTACTTTTTTTTTTGGCTTAGAAGCTAATCTGAACAGCATGATTCCTCCTTTCTTGTTTTGGTCATTCTACAGCCAAAGTTTCATACTTTTCCCTTCCACGAACTGAACCCATGCAGCAAACATAAGCTTCAAGTGTAAACATTGGGTGCCAAGATTCATAGTGCCTCAAAATCCCCCTATAAATTTTATGCGAGAAGAGCATGAACTAAATACATGACCCCGACCAAGATAGAGTCCCAAGTTTTTGCCAGGAAAATGCCACAAATAGAAAGCAAAGAAGAGGACAAGTGGAATACAACAGGAACAAAGATTTTAAATTTCTCCTTTGGGTTTTGAAAGGCACTAGCTTTCCAAAAAAAAAAAAGAAACTTTTTTTATTATACCAGTCAAAAAGCGCTCCCTACAACATGAGCTTGAGCCTGCTGTAAAAAGGGAAATCACCATTGGAGCTGTTGACAACAAATAGAACTTTTGCTTTCCATGTGAGGACGGATGTGGAAAGAGAGAACCATGTGGTGTTTTTTATAGTCAAAACCGAAATGAAACTCCATTTGATTCCCAGCTTATCCTTTTAATGATGCGCTCAAGAAAGTTAATGACTTTCAAAGTTTCATGTAAAGAAAAGAAAACCAGCTTTTAAACTTACCAAGAACCATTTATTTTAGTTACAGCCTTCCTCCTTTTTGGATGGAACCGAAACCTCAATCATGTTTATGAAAAACCTAGAAAGGAAAACATTCCTATATGTATAGGATATAATAGCCATTTATGTCTTGAACTTCACGTGAAGAAACACAGAAAATAAGGAAAGACATTATGCGTGTGAAATGCTTGAGATGGGATCAAAGAGATCACCTTTTTGGCTTCTGAAGTTTATTTTCCTTCTTTTTCGTCGTACAGCCTTTCCTCGTTCTCCTTTCTTTTTTTTTTTTTTTTGAAAACTTTCATCTCTCTTCTTTCTGCCCTTCTCTTTTTTTCAGCAGAAGAAGACCCTTAAAAAAACTCATCTTGGTGAATATAGTCCCTTGGATTAAATTCCATCCAAGGGCCAAAGTTTCACCTTTTTTATTTTCAAGGAACAAACTTTAGCCATTGGATCAAGATTCAATGAGAGATCTAATGATCCTTATCATTCACTGCAAAGTTGGATTTTTATTGCCTCTAAACCTATGGAAATACCATTTTACCCCTAGTACAAAATTTTTGGTATTTAGGCCATTTTCTTAGAAATCAATGTTTCCATACTTTTTTTTGGGATTTTAAAGCACCAAAAATCATGAAATATTATAAAATTAAGATCTGAAGAGTTTCATGAAAATCTGGGCTCTTGAAGGTCAAATTAAAAAAATACCCCAATATGGGTATTTTGGTAATTTCATACTTTTTAGGGTACTGCTGTGATTTCAAATTCATCAAAAATCATAAAATATTATAAAATTAAGATCTGAAAAGTTTCATTAAAATCCATGATCAGGAAGGCCAAACTACAAAAGTACTCTTATAGGGGTATTTTAGTAATTTCACACTTCTTAAGGTATTGCTGTGATTTCAAATGCACCAAAATTTCATGAAATATAATGAAATTAAGATCTGAAAAGTTTTATGAAATTCAATCTTGGGAAGGCTAAATTACAAAAATACCCCTTAAAGGGCATTTTAGTAATTTTGTACTTCCCCAGTGCAATAAAAATTTTTAGTATTTTAAAAATTACTGAATTTAATTTTAAACCACATTGATTCCAATTAGTTGTGAATTTTGATGATTTACCCCAATTCTATTCATTTTAACTAAGTTTTATGCAATTTTGACAAGAGTTAACTTTGGGGTTTACTCGCTTCATTTATTTTTTATTTGTCATGCATCCACGTGAAAATGTATCATCCATATAAATTTCATGTGAAAGAGTTTGACAGTAATTATACAGATCTCTTTTTTCATATAAATTCCATGCAAAAGAGTTTGATAGTAATCATACGGGTATCTTTTTTCTTTATTTATTATAGACATAAATATCGATGCATTTTATGGGCTTTTAAATGAACCTCTTCATGGGCTACAAATGGGCTTTGTTCAACCATGCTAAAAATGTTTCGGATAAAATTCAGTGTCTACAGTAGCCTTTTTTTGCATATTTCTGAGAATAAAAAATAATGCAAAGACAGATAATAATTTTGTTCGAATGATTCTTTTGAAAGTTTCTTTTTTTGTGAACAAATGCTCAATAACTTTGGAAAATAAAATACAAGATTGCATTAGAAGGTCTTACAAATCTTGAGATCATTGAATACTCCTATAATCAAAGGCATTGAAGCTTTAAAAGTTCTTGTTTGAAAATGGCTTGCCCTAAATAAGGGCTTTGAAAATCTTTTAAAAATCATATTTGAAAATGGCTCCTTCTAAACAGAGGCTTTGAAACTTTAAAAATCTTATTAGAAAATGGCTCTCCCTATGTAGAGGCTTTGTAACTTTAAAAATCTTAGTTTCTCCTAAACAGAGGCTTTGTAACTTTAAAAATCTTATTCGCAAATAGCTTCTCCTAAATAGAGGCTTTGAAACATTAATTGAAAATGGCTCCCCCTAAACAGAGGTTTGTAACTTTAAAAGTCTTGTTTTTCTTTTTTTTTTTCTCTTTTTTTTTTTTTAAATTTTGAAACTTGTTTGGAAATGCCTCATAATGTTATGGCTCAAGGGTTTCACAAGTTGTGATTGTTTCGAAATCATTTCTCATACTTCAATTTTTTATTAGCATGATTCTTTCTTAAAAAAAAAAAAAAAGTTCAAATTTTTTTGAAGAATATATTAAACATAATTCATGAATGCAATGAATACAATACATGTTATGTAAGTATTATTAGAAACTAATATGATGTATCCAAATTATGGTAACAAGGTTTTTCAAGTCAATCCTTACTAAATTTTATTTTTTCTAAAACAACCGATCTTAATCTTGGTTTGTATATTCTATGAGTTGCTTTCTTGTGAACTATGATCATTATTTGCTGATATCGTTATCCAACACTACATCTAACAGGTTTTTACTTTGATTTTACGAGTTTGAAAATATGTGCTTTTTTAAATCTGCCCCTCTTTTTTAATCTTTATTTTAACTTCGTTATCTTTGATTTTCACAAAATAATGTAAAACCTTTTATGAATATTATCAATCATTTATCATATTCCAAATTTAATGAAGAGTGTAATGAATTAGCATTTCTTCTATTTGAGAGAATGAAGATTATCATAAAGCAAGGTAAATTAGAAAAATGTGAATATTTATTATAAGAAGGTATAAAGATGTGTCTAGTAAAAAGCTTGAACACTAGTACAAAGTTTAAACAAGAGAATTGTATTTAGATAGTGAATATTCAGACAATCATGAACAATATTCCAAAATTTTTCCTCTTAAAAACCCATTCCATTGATACACTTGATCCTTCCAAGTTCGTTGTATTGGACATTTCCCCTTTGTACTTAGATATTAATATTCATTTGCATCTAAATCGCCTTTTTAGGTTTTCAACTTAAATACTTCATTTTAACTCAAACTGCCCTTTCTGGGTTTTCAATTATGACTTCTCCTTCATTTTTGATTCTTTTTTTTTGCTTTTTTTTTTTTTTTGTTTTTTTTTGTCTCCTTTTTAGGCAAAATATTTTTTTATAGCATCCGAATTTATCAGGTTTGGCAAGTCATCCCCATCCATGTTTGCCAAGATCAATGTTTCACTTGAAAAAACCTTTTTGACTACATATGAACCCTCTCAATTTGGCATCCATTTTTCTCGATCATCATGCTGATTCGAAAGAATTTTCTTTAAAACCAATTCTCCCTCACTGAAATGCCTAGATTGAACTCTTTTGTTATATGCTCGCATCATTGTTTTTGGTACAACTAACCATGGCAAAGAGCTGTGAGCTTTTTTTCTTCAATGAGGTTCAATTTTTTGTAATGATTTTGGACCCATTCCTCTTCCTCTAAATCTATTCCATCAAGATCCTTAAAGAAAGAATCTCCACCTCGATTGGCAGCACAACTTCTATCTCATATACGAGCAAAAAAGGAGTGGCCCCAGTAGATGTACGCATTGATGTCCTGTAAGCATACAGTGCGAAAGGAAACTTTTCATGCCAGTCCTTATAAGTATTAGTCATTTTTTCTATTATCCACTTGTTATTTTTATTGGCAGCTTCTACTACTCCATTCATCTTTAGGCGATATAGAGCTAAATTATAGTGCTTCACTTTAAACTGAGCACAAACATCCACTAACACCTTGTTATTCAAATTATGAGCATTATCAAAAATGATCTTTTCTAGAAGGTTATATCAACATATTATCTCTTTTTTTATAAACTTGCATACCACTACCCTTGTCACATTAGCATAAAAAACTACTTCGATCCATTTATGAAATAGTCAATCATTACAAAGATAAATTGATGTCCATTTGAAGCTTTTAGAGTGATGAGTCCAATTATATTCATCCCTCACATGGAGAATGGCAACGAAGTGTGAGGACATGTAAAAGGATTGAAAGAGCATGAATTTTATCTGTATAAATCTAGTTTTATCTATATAAATCTGGCATTTATGGTATTTTCTGGCATGGTTGATACAATCACTCTCTATTGTCAACCAATAATAACTTGCCCTTATGATTTGTCTAGCCATCATATGGCCATTTGCATGTGCTCTACAAGTTCCTTAATGCATTTCTTACAGTATTTTCTTGGCTTTAACAGTATTCATGCATCTTAATAACATATGATCCTGACTTTTCTTGTACAAAATTTTCCCATCAAGGAAAAATCCCATAGCCAATCTTTTGGTAATTCATTTATCATTTTCTAACACATGTTTTGGGTATTGTTGGTGCTTGACATATTGTATGATGTCATAGTACCAACGTAGGCCATCAATCTCCTCTTCAGTAGTTGAACAATATGTTGGTGATCCTTGCACATTTAACCAAATATGATGGATTTCCATTTTATCACACACTTTAAACATCGCAGCCAATGTAGCCAGAGCATCAACCATTTAATTATCTTCTTGAAGTACATGATGAAATTGGACCTTATCAAATTGTTTGATCAAATCTACCACATACTTTTAGTATTATACCAATTTTGAATCTCTTATTTCCCATTCACCACATAGTTGACAGCTTACCAAGGGTAAGTCTCCTTATGCTTCTAACACTCAAATTTTTTTTTCAATTGCCATTTATAGGCCTATTATGCATGCTACGTATTTTGCCACATTGTTGGTGTAATTAAAATTTAACCTTGTAGTACTTGGATAATAATTTCCATCAGGAAATATCAAAAGTACTCTAATCCCATGCCCCAAAGCATTTAAAGCTCCATCAAAAAATATTTTCCATAGCTTTTCAATTGGTTCCCTTTTCTCCATTTGGGATATGGTCATTAAATCTTCATTAAGAAAGTTTAATTTCATACCTTATAATCATTAGTTGCATGTTTTGCAAGGAATTCAGCTATCACACTTCCTTTAATCACTTTTTGTGACACAAATACAATATCATATTCAAAGAGCATAACTTGTCATTTTGCTAACCTTCTCTACAATGAAGGTTTTTCAAAAATATACTTAAGAGGATCCAACCTTGCTATCAACCAATTAGTATGGTATAGCATATATTGCCTGAGTCTATGGGCTGTCCAAGCCAATGCAAAGTACATTTTTTCCAATTGGGAATATTTAGACTTATATTCAGTGAACTTCTTACTTAAGTAATAGACAACTTGCTCTTTCTTGCTAGTTTCATCTTGCTCCCTAACACACATCCCATAGAATAGTCATGCATCGTGAGATACAAAATCATTGGTTTCTTCACAACAAGTGGTACCAACACTAAAGGATTTGACAGGTATTCTTTAATTCTTTTAAAGGTATACTAATATTTCTCATCCCATTTTTCGAGATCATGTTTCTAAAACAATTTGAAAATTAGGTCACATTTAAAAATAAGTTGAGAAATAAAGTGAGAAATGTATTTCATCATTCCTAGAAAACCCTTTACTTATCTTTATGTGTGTGGAGGAGATAAGTTCTGTATGGCAAGTATCTTATTTTGATTAACTTTAATGCCCTTCTCACTAACCATAAACCCTAACAATTTTCCTAACTTAACACCAAATGTGCATTTAGCTAGGTTTAGCTTGAGTTGATATTTCCACAATCTTTTGAATAGCTTCCTAAGATTATTAACATGGTCCTTTTCGTCACAAGATTTTGCAATCATATCATCCACATGTACCTCTATTTCTTTATGCATCATGTCATGGAAAATGATTACCATTGCTCTTTGATAAATAGCTCTTGCATTTTTTAATCCAAAAAGCGTAACTGTATAACAAAACGTGCCTTACATGGTAACAAATGTAGTTTTTTCCATATCAATAGGGGCCATTTTAATTTGG
Organism: Durio zibethinus; assembly: GCF_047325235.1. Classification (NCBI taxonomy): domain Eukaryota; kingdom Viridiplantae; phylum Streptophyta; class Magnoliopsida; order Malvales; family Malvaceae; genus Durio; species Durio zibethinus. Next base: position 17,740,942 of record NC_143178.1, read on the forward strand.
TTATATCCAAAAAAACTATCCATGAAAGAGAATGTGGAGTGCTTAATGGTATTATCCATAAGAATGTCAATATTAGGCAAAGAAAAATTGTCTTTCAGGTTGGCTTTATTTAAATCTCTATAGTCTATGCACATCCAAAATTTTTCATCTTTCTTGGGAATTGGGACTACATTAGCTACCAATTTTGAGTATTTGACTACCTCCAAAAAGCCTGGATCAAATTACTTTTTTACTCTTTTTTTTTATTTTCAACAACATGTCTGGCTTTATGCACCTTAATTTTTGCTATACTGGCTTACATTTTGGTTTTAATGGTGATCGATATTCTACAATATCTAAATTAAGTATTGGCATATCTTGGTATGATCATGCAAACACATCAACAAACTCACAAAGTAATTCTTCCAACCTCCTTCTTTCTATGTGTGAAAATGATGTGCCTATTTTAACCTCTTTTTTATTTTCCTCATCACCTAAATTGACTATGCTCGTAGCTTTCGCATGAGGTTTAATTTGTTTTCTTTCTTGTTCCATTAGTTTTAATAAATCAGGGGGCAAATTGTCCTCATCCAAATCTTTTTCATTATCAAGTTCATCAATGTGAATAGGTTTTTCAAAGTCAAATGTTGGATTGTTGTGATTATCCTTGTATTCATTATTCTAAAGTTTAAAAATAGGTGAAATTGAAAGGATGTAAGCGTATGTGTGGGAAAAGAAAAAGAAAAGGAAATTCTAACTTTGAATGAATGAAATAATAGAGGAAATGCAAATGCAAAAAACTAGTCATTTTATTGAAATGATAAAGGAAAGATAAATTTGTACAAAATTCTTCCAAATGTTCTTGGGCATAAGCATTGGGGAAAAATTAACTCATTACATTACTTTGTGAAAGATTTAAAAATAACTGGCAACTTTATTGATTTCCAATTATTCAGCTTTTTACCCAAGTTCATGGATAAATAAGAGGCTTATCTTCTTGAATGGTTGTTGTTGCATCTCCCACCATATAAATATGGAGTTCAAAAAATGTTTCTTTCATGTTCAACATAGGTTCCCTCTCTGTAACCTCTAACAGATTAGTGTGGATATATTTGCTTGAACGAAATGCGTCATAGAGGTAAGGGATGATCATTCTTTCATGTTCCAGCTCATGTCCCTTATGTTGCACCAATCTCTTTTCTCTTTTTTCAACCATGGCTCTCTTTTTTTTTATTATAGCAACTTTAAATCCTAATCCAAACCATTCTTTATTTTCAAATACCTTTGGTGGCTCATTGATTCCTTGCAAATTCCTTCCATGTTCGTATCCAACACGTCATCCTTTATCAAGTGCTTGTTTGATGACTATCTTGGTTCACTTGATAAGCATGAAGTGTCCACCTTCAACCCATCCTTTACATAAGTTGCATTAATGAATTTAAAGGATCTAAACGATCATTCCAATGCCTCCTCTGTAACCTCCATATATGGAGCAGTAATGGGCTTGGATACCAATAAGTCCTCTTTTTTAAAAACACTAACCAATTTATCCTTAATTATAAATTTTACTTTTTGATGCAAAGATGATGGAACAGCTTCTACCATATGAATCCGTAGTCATCCCAATAAGCAGCTATAAGATGGCAGAATGTCCATGACTTGCAATTCTATAAAGAAAGTGCAAGGCCCTATTTATATTGGTATTTCAATGTCTCTTAACACTTCCCTTCGAGACCCATCAAAAGCTGTCACTATCATATGGCTAGTCTTCATATGTGAAACATCAATAGGTAATTTTGTTAGGGTGATCATAGGCATGACATTGATTGAAGAGCCATTGTTAATAATAAACTTAGCTATGATATGGCCTTTTCACATAGTAATGATATAAAAGGCATTGGTACTGCTCCGTCTATCTAGTGAAATTTCATCATCACTGAAAGTTATGAAATTTGAAGCCATAATACTCTCCATAATATGGTTAACGTTCTCGACAGAGATATTATAGTTCGTATGTGCTTGATTCAACAATTTCAATAGGGCATTTTGACACGATGGAGAATTCAACAACAATGGCAACAAAAAAATTTTAGTAGGTATCTTGTTCAACTACTTTACTATGCTATATTCATTATGTTTGATCAACTTTAAAAACTCGAAGGCTTTTTTTTTTCAGTGATAGGTTCTTTATATCGTGCATCTGGAGCCACTACAAAATATGTCTTGTCTCTTTCTCCTAACATCTCTTCTCTTTCTTTAGCTTTTTCTTTTTGAGCTTTCTCTATCATTTCAGAAGTATAACATCTCCCACTCCTTGTCATTCCACCTATCCCAATTATATTTATAGTACTGGTGAAATTGGGGTCACTTGTAACCTAACAATCATTTGATTCTTCTGTCATGACATTATAATCATACTGTCATGGCATTACCTTATTACTCTGATAAGGGAATGGGCTAGGGACTTGAATTGTTATAGGTTTCATGGGAAAAAATGGGTTTTTTTTTCATCAAGCTTGGTTTTAGGTTGCAAAAGATAGTTATTAGTTTAGGCATAACTTGGAGAACATACTTTTTAAAGATCCTCCTCCTACTGCATTCATCAAGGATTGTTTTTGCACCTTACTTCATTTTTCATTACAATAAATTGTTATCAGCTTAAGTATAAACTTAAAGGGCATACTCCCTGAAGACCCTTATTCTATTAAATTCATAATGTTCTAATCATTTTCTTCATAAAACTCTACCAAGGACGAATACATCATTGTTTGTAGCACTTGGTGAAACACGCCACAATTTTGAATTGAGTGTCCTTCCATATTCATATGATAGATACATGTTTGGGCCTAATCATAGTCTTCATGATGGATCTCTTATTTTGAGGGAATTAGGTAAAGCTTGTCAACTTTGACCAAAATTTTAAACACTTGACCTATTGAAGTTTTAACTTTATCAACACTTCTCTTAACACGCCTTGCCATACTACCATCTATTGCATTGATTATTGGCCTAAAGTGGTTTGGTAAAAGATTTTCATTAACATTTGGCTTTCCATTAGTGTCAAAATTTGCGTGTCCTTTCTTGATCAAATGCTACACTTTATATTAAGAGCTATGAAAGTTTCTGTAGAATGGCTTGCAACCCCATCATGATAATCACACCAAGCATTTGGATCATACCACCTAGGATATATAGGCTTCAATGGTTCTATAGGGTAAGGTACAATGAGATGGTTTGCTACCAATTAAAGGAACAAATCATTGTAAGACATGAGAATGAGATCAAAGGGAGTTTTCTCTTGAATGGCCCTTGGACCTCTAGGATTGCTTGTCAAATTATTGGGTTGAACAATAGGTTGGGCTATAAGTGCAAGAGTGTAAGTAGGCATGTGAGGCTGAAAGCTTTGTGGGAATCTTAGTGGTGGTATCGATTAATATGGGTATGGACCATGGGAAATGTTATGTGTGATGGGGTAATAAGGTGGATAGGTTGGATAGGGGTGATATGGGACAAAATTTCTAGATGTTTTATTGCCATAGGCCACAACATGTGCCTTTCCATCTTTCTTTTTAGGTGGCATTACTTTCTTGAAACTAAAGGCATTACCTATTTTGATCTTACCACTCTTGATGGCACTTTTTATCATTTCACCAAAAATTACCATATCCGTAATATTTTTTGTTGCATTGCCAACAAGTTTATCATAATATGATACCTTGAGAGTATTCATGAAAATCACTGTTGTCTACTTTTTAGTCAAAGGTGGCTGTACTCGAGTGGTAAGATCCCTCAATCTATAGGAATATTCTTTAAAAGTTTCATTGGCTCTTTTTTCCATATTTTACAGTGACAACCTATTAGGAACCATGTCTAATGCATGCTTGTATTGGCCAAGAAAAGCTTTAGCAAAGTCTTTCTAAGAATATATGCGACTCTTATCTAGTTGAACATGCCATTTAGCTACAGACTCAGTGAGGCTATCTTAAAAATAATGGATAAAAAGCTTATCATTGTTAGTGTCACCTGTCATCTTATGCTAGAACATTGTGAGATAGGCTAATGGGCACTTAGTTCTGTCATACTTTTTAAAATCAAGAGTTTTAAACTTCAGTGGAATTACTAGATCTAGGACTAGACTGAGTTCATTTGCATCAATGATGCCAAAATATTTATTCCTTTAACAACTTTTAGTCTCTCTTCTTTTAAGTCATACTTGTGTAAAATTTCTTTTTTCTCTCCTGACTCTAACATGCCTATTTATTTCTCTCGTTCATTGGGATCATCTAAATTTGAAACAAAAATTGGATCAACCAGATTATATCTTGGGTTATGCTCAAATTGCCCTTGATTTGGTTATTGGTTAGTCGATTAGTCCACATTCATGAATGAATAAGGTTGCCTACCCATATGTGATGGATACATCAGTTGATGAGCTCGAGCATGGTGTGGTATATACCCGAGTGGGTAATATGGCTCTTCTCTAAAATTATTGTTTTCTTAGGGCCAATTTTCCTCTCTTATAGTAGAGGCTTCAATAACACCTTTCCTTTTGGCCATGCCCCTCATTAACTCCCTTAACTCTATCATTTGTCTTTGCATCTCTTCTTACATTTTAACCATCCGTTCTTGCATATGTTCCTGAACTATTTCCATTCTCTCTTTCCTAGCTACCTACTCGTTTTTCATAATTCTCACTTGTAATTGTGTATTGTACAGGTGACAAGCAAATTGGTTTCAAACTTTCAATGGCTGAGTTATCTTTAAACCTTTCATTACTGTAATTTGAAAAATTAAGATGCCATTTTATTTTTGTGAAAGCAAAACAGTTTTTATTTTAATTTTAAAAACATCATTTTAATGAGGTAAAAATTAAGAAAGAAAAATATGGACAATGTATGTACGAATGCGTTGAAAGGTATTTACTCCAAGACTTATCTCAAACATTAGTACTTTTCATTGATTTCGACTAGTTTTTTATTACAGAGAGTCTATCATTTTAACATTGTAGCCATAGAAACATTTAATTTGCTTATAGTGATCCTTGGTTTCAACTAAAAGGTTCAACAAACATTGCTCATAACTTCCAGTTGGGTTGATTTCTTGTATTAAAGCTTTTATTCTCTCGACCATCTCCCTTGCTTTCCTTATTGCCTTACAAATTTGACTAGCCAGATGCTCTATGTATTGTTGGCTTCCCAAACTCTCTGCCTTCCACTTCATTCGAGTATCCACTTCGAGATAGCAAGTGTATCTCTAATCTTCTTCTCTATTTTGCCATTCTTTGATGATTGTGGAAATATGGTTTTTGTGGTCTCGTAGTTGTTGTCTATCTCTTAAATTACTTGGCAGAGTGATTCTTCATCCTTTTGCATTTCTGTTTTCTTTTTTTGTCTTTGATCTATGCCTTTAATTTAGCATTCTCTTTTTGACATTCCATTAATCTTGCTGAAGCTATTGAATAAAACCTTCCCACTTTTTTTGTTATCAAAAAATCTTGATGGCTTTTTCCTCATTTTCCTTGGCTTTGTCCTTTCAATGTTGCATCTCTTCTTGAAGCTCAATCATTTCCCTTTGCTGCTAATACTAAATCTAGTGCTTTTTCCCTCATTTAGTTGGGTTTGCATGTTTTTGTTTTCTTAATGCAAATCCTTTAAATAATATTTGGCCACAGCCCAATCTTGCATTGCCTTTTTAAGTTTACTTTCTCAAGCTTCCACTTCATATTTCAATTGTCCTATCTTTTCCTAGAGTGTCAAATTTTCTTTTCTCAATTTCTTTTTCTCTGCTCAAGTTCTTGCTTAATAAGCTCAACTTCTGATAATGGTTCTTTTACCCACAGGTTCACTTGTTGAAATGAGAAATCATCTTAAAGGAGCATAATATCTCTAGAACAATTTACCTTCCAAATCAAGTAATCGGGGGTGACTTTGTCCAGAATAGGTCCTAATCTTAGCCTCCAAGTCTTCTTCCATACTTGAACTGACTGCTCTGCTATTCTTGATGAGCCTGTTTCTCCATAAGCAAATTCTATTAAGGTGAGTCCACGCGTGGTGAGGATAAATTGCTTTGCACCAAATGCCTTAACACTATTAGTAGAGTGTAACTTACCACTCCCCACAATCCCAAAAGTAGTACCCATGGATCATCTCCACCTTGATATAACATTGGGACATAAGGCATCCATGGTACCATCCATTTGACCTGATCACTAGTAAGCCTTCGAAAGAATGTTACTCACTCTTCTTTGGAGGCCACTGACTTTGGCAAAACTTTTTGACTAGCTCTCAATTTCAAAGATAAGGCTTGGAAAAAACACTTTACTTGCATCTGAAATGGCTTTTTATCCAAACAAATAGTAGTTATGCACTCCCTGTGAAACATCCTCCATTTCAACAAAAAAAGTTCAGTGATCTGATTGTCTCAGCTATGATGGCCAAGGTGGGATTAATCACTTGACTTTTGATTTGTTCAAGTAGATCAACTACTGCTAATTCAATATATCCCAAAGTTTTTACAAAGATCGCCATGCTTTAAATTGCTAGGACGAACACTATCTTGATCATCTTCTAAGTGTCCCAAAATGAAATCATGAAAGAAATGCCAAGGTAAGCCAACACCTTTACCTTTGTCTTTAGTCAAAGCATCCACAACTTCTACCTTCATTCCCATAAGTTTAGCTATCTTCTTATGATACCCTAACTTTGGTTTTCTGACATATCTTATCAGGGTACTGTAATTCCAATCCTACCAAAATTGAATATTCTTCAATGGTTAGTGTCAAATTCTCCTCATTAAATGTGAAACATTTGTATGATGGGTCCCAAAATTGAACAACTACTCGAATCAAATGTTCCTCAATTATTACTGAGATAAGAGATATAATTTGCCCATATTTTTTACAAAATGTTTCCTTAATAGATTTACCCATCTGATTCCATATGGTAGCCAAATATTCCAAATTGTTCTTGGTAAGACTGAGATGCACTTTTTCTAGTAACCTTGAGATGAAACCAACAGGTAAACAATCGCTTTCCTTTTGTTGAGTTTTTTTAGACCATTTATGCACCTCATTGTACGATTCGCACAGGACAGTTACAAACAAAAAGAAAATTTGTAATATTGGGGGATCTATGAAAAAAACTTTGTTGAAATATGTTTGGGAGTAAATACCTCACTATGTTATTGTATCATGCCAATTTAATTTATGTAGAAAAAACATAAAAGAAAAAAAAACTCATTAGTACAAAAAAAGAGAAAAGATAAAAAGATAAAAATATATATAGTCATAAAAGCTTGAAAAATAAAAAAAAAAAACAAAAGAAATTCTTTTTTAGAAAAGGAAATGAGATAAAGATCCTTTTTTTTTTTGAAAAATCAAAACAAATATAAATGCCTACCTTTATGATTTTCTTAAAAAAAAAAAAAAAACTACAATATAAATGTTCCCTTTTTTATTCTAATTCATGGAGATGGTCTACGAAAAGGGTAGAATGGCTCTACCTAGGTTCGACTCTTATGGTTTACTATATACTTGGTTTAAATTGATTTGCATCTAAAGATCTCCAAACGGCTCGTCACTAGCATTCACCTTGGACTAGTAAGGCACTCTGATCCTACCCATTACAGGCAATGAATAAAAAGGGCTCAATTTGAGTAGGAGTATTTTGCTTGCCATCGCAGAGGTTATCACTTCATGAGAGCATAGGTACTTTACTTCCTTCTAAGAGGGTTGGAGCCCAAGTATAGAGCTTATGCATGATGTGAATGTGTCATGTGTGAACAAAGGAACAAAGTATTATAATTCTTATTCAAAACACTTCATATTAACTATAATAATACATACAAAGTATAAAATAAAAGAGTAAATAGTAAGTAAATGACAAGGGTAAAATAAAATGTAATTTTTTATTTCCCTTTTATTATTATTGTTTTTATTATTATATTATTAGAAAGAATTAAAATTAAGAAAATTATGCTTAAATACTAATTAAGACCATTAAAACAAAACTAGAGATAACACATTATTAATTTTTGGCTTGTCTTTCTAAAAAAAATGATATCCCCAATGGAGTCGCCAAGCTATCGTAATAGTTTTGGAGACTGCTAGACGAATTTGAAAACAAAAGATGGAATCACCACTAATCTTTTTTTGGCTAAGTGTGATTGGCCACCTATTAAAAGTTACCTTTTTAATAAAATTTTAAAACTAATTAAAATTTATTAAAATGATAATTTTTGGGTCTGCGAAAATAGTTTGGGTTTAGGAGTCGATTACATGTAGAGAAGGATTAGCATCCCCCATGTCACCCGTTTAAAACGGTACCAATTAATTCTATGTTATCCTTTAATTATGATTAAAATAGTTTTAATTTTGATATTTAAAATTTAAATTTCCTTGTTTCTTTAAAAATATATTTTTAATTTTTAATAAGCTTAAAAAATAAATAAGAAGCTTATATTGAAAATTTTCAAAAGATATTTCAATACTCTAGCAATACTAAAAAGAACCATCTCACTTAAGGAATTTTTAAGAATCGCTACTCGAAATTCTAAAAAATCATATCATCGGTGGTTCATATTTGTTTCTATAAAATATGATATCTATAATTTTAAAAACAAATAGTATTTTTTTTAAAACTCATTTTTATGCCATTTATAAAAGAACGAAAAACTTTTATCAAAAATTAATCTAAATGCTCCAATACACTGACAGTATTTTAGATAGATTTCTTACTTAAAGATTCATAAATAATCACTACTCGAATTTTTTTAGGATCTCATCCTCGAAAAGTTTTTGTTTGTTTCTTAAAATTTATTAAAAGTCATGTAATAATAATATTATCTACAAATACATTTATTTCCAAAAACACACATTTTTATTTATTAAGAAAAATTGTTCAAATTAAAGAAAATAATTAAAAAATGAAAATTTTTCATATTGAAAAGAAACTTTTAAATATTCCAATACTTTGACAATTTTTAGAAGATTTTTCTCACCTAAAAAATTCTTAACAATCACTACTCAGATTTATCAAAGTCTTATCATCAGAAATTCTTAATACTTAATTTTATTATTAACAAAAACTTTTATAAATATGTATTATTTTTTATCCTTTTGCAAGAACTGTTGAAATTAATTAAAATTTTATATTGAAAAGAGTTTCTAAATATTTTAATACTTCGGTAATTTTTAAAAATCTTTTCTCACCTACGAAATTCTAAAAAATCACTACCTGGACTTCCCTAGCTCCCATCATCGAAAATTTCATTTGTATTTAAAATTATATAATGCAATAAAGTAGAATATGTATATGAAGAATATGATAGTTATTATTATGTTATACATTTTGTTATTCATTTTAATTATGCTTTAATCTCTTTGATTATCACTAAAAATTTTTTAAAGGAACAAAATAAATAAAATCTTGTATTGAAATTTTTCTTAGATATCCCAATACTTTAACGGTATTTTAGAAAACTTTTTTCAGGAATTTCTTAGGAATCTCTACTCAGACTTCCTTAGAATCCCATTTTTGGAGATTTTTTGTTTACATTTTCTTTTCTAATTTTATTTAGATCCCAAGTTTATTCTTTGTTATTGTTTTTATTAAAAAAAACAAAAGTGGTTAATCATAATTTTCAAATATCATAGCATAATTTCTAAAAATAGTAATTATTTTTTTTATTGTTTTTATAATAAAATAATTTAATTAAAAAACTTATGAAGACAAATGAATGAAGATTTCATGTATTGAATATTTTCTTAAATACTCAATTACTTTGATGGTAATTTAGTAAAATATCCTCACCTAGAGATTTTAGAGAATTGCTACTCGAACTTCTCTAAAATTTCATCATCGAAAAATTTCATTCATTTTATTATTATTACTATATATTTACATATATATATATATATATACTGAAGCCAATGTGCATAAAATAAATAGATGGAATAAAAGAAAATAATAACAATTTACAATAAAAACTAAGTTGCATGGAATTAAATTTAACCTGAAAGTTTGAACAACAAAGATTATGATGCATGAGGTTTAAACTTAAATTGAAACATAAAAAAAGGATATATGTAATATGAAAGACAATTGCATTATATCATTTACTAACCTATGACAAGATAGGAAATGAAGCCTTGGAATGATAGTCTAGCTTTAATAATAATATTTTTTCCTTCATAAACAACTAACATGCAAAAGGAGGAAATAGGTGTAAAAGCTTTGAGCTTTCCTCCCCACAAGCCAGCAGCTGTATCTTAGGACAAAAAGAAAACTGAAACTTTCTGGAAAAAAAACTTTCCCCATGAGTAGTCCTTATGTTGAAGAACCTATAAACATGCAAGGGTTTAAATCTTCCTCCATATAAGCAGTGTGTATGTAAAAACAACTAGGAAGAGGTACCAAGTTCATAGACACAATAATACTCCTTTCATTCCTACGATCTTCATGCCATGAATGTGTGAAAATCGAATACATATAGAGAAGCAAAACAAAAAAAAAAGGGGGGACACAACCAAGCCTATAAATTTATTACCTTTGGAATCAATGGCCTAAATCTACTTAGAAACAGAAGCTGGAAACAAAACTAAAAAGAAAACCACAGCCTAAGCTAGGAGATTTGAACTAAAAGGCAGAACACTATGGAAGAAACTTAATGATCTTGAAAAGATATACTACCAACAATGATCATGCAACAATAAGAAAAATCAAAGAGCACACAAAATTGAAGCCCTAGGCTTCCACAAACAAGCCCCGTTGGGCAGCAAAAGGGAAGCAAACTGGAGACAAACACAAAAAAGCAAACACCCTCGTCAAGTTTTGATCTTACCCAGTTTTATAAGCTTAAGGACCATGTCTTCTTTCTTGCTTGCTTGCTTTATTTCTTTTTGTACTTTTTTTTTTTTTTGGCTTAGAAACCAATCTGAACAACAAGATTCCTTTTTTTCTTTTTTAGTCATTCTACAGCCAAAGTTTCATACTTTTCCCTCCCACAAACTGAACCCATGCAGCAAACATAAGCTTCAAGTGAAAACAATGGGTGCCAAGATTGATAGTGCCTCAAACTCCCTTTATAAATTTTATGCAAGAAGAGCATGAACTGAATACATGACCCCGACCAAGATAGAGTCCCAAGTTTTTGCCAGGAAAATGCCAAAAATAGAAAGGAAAGAAGTGGAGAAGCAGAATACAACAGGAATAAAGATTTTGAATTTCTCATCCTTTGGGTTTGGAAAGACACTAGCTTTCTAAAACAGAAGAAACCTTTTTTATTGTACCAGTCAAAAAGCGCTCACTACAACATGAACTTGAGCCCCTGTGCTGTAAAAAGGGAAATCATCATTGGAGCTGTTGACAACAAATAGAACTTTTGCTTTTCACGTGAAGATTGATGTGGAAGGAGAGAACCATGTGGTTTTTTTTAATCAAAATTGAAATGAAACTCCATTTGATTCCCAGCTTATCCTTTCAATGATGCACTCAAGAAAGTTAATGACTTTCAAAGTTTCATATAAAGAAAAGAAAACCAGCTTTTAAACTTACCCAAGAACTATTTATTTTAGTCACAGCTTTCTCCTTTTTTGGATGGAACCAAAACCTCAATCATGTTTATGAAAAACCTAGAAAAGAAAACATTCCTATATGTATAGGATATAATAGCCATTTATGTCTTGAACTTCACATAAAGAAACACATAGAAAATAAGGAAAGACATTATGCATGTGAAATGCTTAAGATGGGATCAAAGAAATCACCTTTTTGGTTTATGAAGTTTATTTTCCTTCTTTTTCGTTGTACAACCTTTCCTCATTCTCTCTTCTTTTTTTTTTTTTTGAAAACTTTCATCTTTCCTCCCCCTAGCCCTCTTCTTTTTGCCCTCTTTTTTTTTTCAAAAGAGGAAGACCCTTAGAAAAACTTATCTTGATGAATATAGACCCTTGAATCAAATTCCATCCAAGGGTCAAAGTTTTTCTTTTTTTCTTTTCAAGGAACAAACTTTTAGCTAGTAGATCAAGATTCAATGAGAGATCTAATCGTCGCTATTATTCACTACAAAGGTTGGATTTTTATAGCCTCTAAACCCATGGAAAAACCATTTTACCCCTAGTACAAAATTTTCGGTATTTAGGCCATTTTCTTACAGATCATTGGTCACATCCTCATTTTTATGATTTTAAAGCACCTAAAATCATTGAATCCCAAAAATCATGAAATATTGTAAAATTAAGATCTGAAAAATTTCATGAAAGTCCAATCTTTAGAAGGTCAAATTATGAAAATACCCCTATAAATGTATTTTGGTAATTTTACACTTCTTGAGGTATTACTGTGATTTCAAATGCACCAAAAATAATGAAATATTATGAAATTATGATCTAAAAATTTTGATAAAAATCCTAGCTCGAGAAGGCCAAATTATGAAAATACCATTATAGGGATATTATAGTAGTTTCACACTTTTTTGTGTGCTGTTGTGATTTCAAATACACCAGAAATCATGAAATATTATGAAATTAAGATCTAAAAAGTTTCATGAAAAGCCAAGCTCAAAAATGCTAAATTACAAAATATCCTTCAAAGGCATTTTAGTAATTTTGTACTTCCCCCATTCCAATAAAAATTTTTAGTGTTTTAAAAATCACCAAATTTAATTTTAAACCTCATTGATTCCAATTAAGTTGTGAATTTTGAGGATTGACCCTAGTTTTATTCATTTTAATCAAGTTTTGTGCAATTTTAACTAGAGTTGACTTTAGGTTTTACTCATTTCATTTATTCTTTATTTCTTATGCATCCACATGAAAAGGTATCATCTATATAAGTCTCATGTGAAAGAGTTTGACAATAGTCATATGATTCTCCTTTTTCTTTGTTTATTGTAGGCCTAAATATCAATGCATTTTATGGGCTCTTAAATAGGCCTTTTTATGGGTTTCAAATGGACTTTGTTCAACCATGCTAAAAATGTTCTAGACAAAATTTGGTGTCTACAATTATGTTATATGCTATGCTTGATCATTTATTTATTTATTAACATTACTGACTTATTTAATTCTTTTGTTGCCTTTAATTTTGCTACATGAATCATATAGGCATAATATTTCTTAAGGGGTATTGTTTTGGGCCAATTTCAACAAGAGAAGCTCTCATGAAGCCTATAGTAGTATCATTTGTGTGTAAGAACTATTTAAAGCTTAAGAGCCAATAAAAAACTACCTAGGAAAAAGAAGAGGACTGTTTAAAAGATGGTCATATCTTAATGCTTCCACAGTCAGTGCATGTGGATTTTTTTGAGCAATTAGGTAGTGACATAAATCCATCTCCTACCATCATAATTGAAACCATCAAATCATTAAACTACTATAGAAGGAAAAATGAAGGCCAATTCATAAAATGTGTTCAGCTACTCTACATTTGGATTTAAAGTCACTTTTAGGGAAAAGAAAAATTGTCATTTTGGCCTTTCTTTACTCACTTTATTTCGATCAAGGAGTTTGTTACTAAAGAATGGTGAAAAGATTGGACAAAAAAGTATTGGATGTCATTTTTTTTAAATCTCACAAGTCAGGCCATAATGTGGAGAGCACCATGGATCCTTTCTTTAGCCATATTATATAGTTGTAGAGACAAACCATGGGTCCCATTGCTAGGGATATAGGGCACATTTAGCTACGCACCTCTTATGGTCTAGAGGCAATATGGTTCCTGACAGTTTATTCTTATGACTCATGGACTCAAGCTACTTGAATTCGATTATAGTGCACCTAACTATATGAAAGAAGTTTGGGAAGTTTTCAAAGCTTGGAAATAGATCAATTGAATGAATTTGGTCAGGTATGCAGACAATGTGGCAAAAAGATAATTGTTATAGAGAGTGAAAATAATCAATGAAGTTAGGCCATTACCGAATGATGTTTCAAAATAGTTACCCACCCTTACATTAAAGCCAATATTTACAGCCCTTAAGATTGTCTAGCAAGAATTGAGGTAGAAAGAAAGAAAATAGAGAAAGAAATGATGGCATTGTTAGAATAGGTTAATCAATTAAAATATGATTTGATGATGAAAAATGATGCATTGCAAAAGTTGGCTAAGAAACAAAAGCTGTTGAAATGAGATTTGAAAAATCTCTATCAAGAAAACAAAAAACTAAGAATAGATGTTAGGCCTTCAAAAGGATCCAAGAAGGAAACTGAAGATTTAAGGAATATGATGGATTATTAAAAAGGTAGAGCCAGAGAGAACATGGAAGCAATTGTCGCTATCATTTAGGACTAGCAAACATGAAAGGATAAGTTTTTCAAAGTTACCAAAGAAAACAAACAATTAAATGTTAGATTAAAGGAATAAGAAGGCAAGAATTCTACAATGCAAAAGACATTGGAACAAAAGCTAATAAGGCTGGTACACTAACAAGTTGAGAACCAAAACCACATGGACAAGATTCTAATGAAGTGGTAAGAAAATGAGGATGAATGGGCCCATATTTGCAACATGAAAGTAAAAGCCTGAGAGATGTGGAAAGCAAAAAGTTTAGGAACGTACGTAAAACACTTTTCAAATTTACAAGGCTATTTAGAATGTTGGTGGAATGGTCGAAAAAGCTAAAGCACCTGAATGGGAGAATATACTGACCTAGGGTTATAGCCAGCAGTTGTTAGACTTTTTATGTGAGGCTAAAGAGCAATATGCTCAAGTTAAATATTTTTACAATTTTAATGTAAGGATGATTGGATGGTGTACAAGAATTCCTATGGTTAATGAAAGTTTCTTTTGTTCAAATTAATCCAAAGCAATGTCCTAATTTGCATTACATTCTTTCCATGCATGCAATTTAATAATGATATTGTATCATGTGCTCTAATTCATGGTTAATAAACTAAGGTTCAAGGATAGTGAAGCCAAAAAACCTAAGTCAATCAATCTTGAGGAGATATAACACTCATTCTCAAGCTTAAGTCATGGAAAGAGAGAATGTAACTAGGTTTGAGAGGGTCAAAAAGGTGCAAGAAAAAATAGGGAAAAAGTAATAGAAATTCAACAAAGTATTGAGGCATAAATGGCTAAACTAAGGCAATTCTTATCTAGTTCATTAAAGGGTAAAGGAGTTGCTGGTACATCAAGATTAGGAGAAGAGATTAATGTCAAAGAACTGTTATACCCTTCAAGGTTCATTGCACCTTAAGCTCAAGCTCCCTACGGCATACATATGCAGCCACCAAATGTATAACCTTACCCTTTTATCAAACCTTTTACTAGTCAACCATAGATTCACTTGAATGTTAACCTAGGATTTATCCCTGTTGACCCCACCTTGGTATCAAATCTAGACGACCTGATCAAATAAGAGAAGTCACGTGACATGTCAAAGCCAGTTGTGAACTCAAAAATATGAAACAAGTATGACCAACTTGAAGAAAGGCTCATGGCAGTAAAGGGTAGTGGCATTTATGGGAGTATTGATGCTAATGTGCTATTTTAGTGCCTAATTTAGTTATCCCAACTTAATTTAAAACTCTAAATTTTAAGAAATACAATGAAACAAAATGTCCCTCTACTTACATTACTATGTTCTGTCGAAAGATGATAAGTCATACCCAAAATGACAAGCTCCTAATGTACTGTTTCCAAGATAATTTAACCAGATTAGTAGCAAGATGGTACATATAGCTAGATCAAAGTTTAATCCATTTGTGGAAGGACTTGGCTAAGGCCTTTGTTGCCTAGTGTAAGTATGTCTTTGATATGGCCCCTAATAGGCTGTTGTTACAAAATATAAAAAAAAAAGTCAACAAAAACCTTTAAGGAATATTTGCATCAATTAAGAGATACAGCAGCTCAAGTCCAACCATTATTAGTTGAAAAAGAGATCACTGTGCTATTTGTCGACACACTAAAAGCCCCATACTATAACAAGTTGATGGAAATGCAATAAAGAATTTCTCTGACATGGTGATTTTATGAGAAATGATAGAGACTGCTATCAAGAGTGGAAAAATTATAAGGCCCAAAAAGAAGGCAACAAATCCAAAAAAGAAAGAGCATGAGACACATGTAGTCATTTATAAAAAATTTTCACATTGTTCCTTCATTCCATATAATCGAAGCCCACCATACCCTTCTTATTACCCTTTTACCAACCAAAACTCCCGGTAACCATATTATTACAATGCATCCCAACAACCACCATACAGGCTAACCTTTAGTCTTCAACCACCCAATTACACTCACATACCACCAATTCAACCGTTTGCCTAACCAACCCATGAAACTAATAACCAAAGAAACCCACAAAATAATAGCAATCGAGAAAGCCTCAATTTGACTTAATTTCAATGTCTTACACCGATCTGTACCCCTAGTTGATGAGAGGTCACCTTATTGCCCCTATCCATGAGCACCATTAAAGCCACCCTACCTAAGTTAGTCTAACCCCAATACCAAGTGCGACTACCATTATGGTGTGTCAAGGCATTCCACTGAAAACTGCACAACACTTAAACATAATGTAAAAGGTCTAACAAAAGAGAGGCTCTTAACTTTTGATACCAAATTCAAGATGAGTATTAATGGAAACCTTTTGCCAGAACACACTGAAGGGAAGATTAAGGCATTGATAATGGAAAAGATATGAGAATCAAAAGATACATGGACAAGATGATAACCCATTTTGAATGGGTGTATGACTATTTAATTGAGGCAAACATGATTTAGCTGATTTCTCTAGATGACAATGGAAGCAATGAAGACCATAACCAAGTTAGCAAGTACCATGAAGGAATGATCAAACATTCGATCCAAAGACATGAAGTTTTTCGATAAATATTGCAAAGTCTTATGGATGTGATTGTAATAGAGTTTTATGGTGAGTAAGATGAAGATAATGTGAATATGATAGATGATAAGCCATCCGACAAGTCTTTTATCCCTAAACCTCTAATGGTGTTCTATGATAAGAAACTAGAACCTATAACTAAGAAAACTATCTCTTTTTCTTGGATGGCAATGACTATTTATGTTCCTAGTCCATTTCCTTACCAAACAGATAAAGTAGTTATGTGAAAGTGTGACTATGATGTCGTGATCGAGGACTTGACATGATCTCGAATGGTCTAGATATGAAAAATACTACAAACCTAACAAGCATGGGAGGAATAACCTAGAATGGCTGGTGTTACACTCTTGAGACGTTAGAAAAGGCCAAAAAAGGGCAAGGTAAGGTGAAAGAAAAAGATATAAGGGAAAGTCAAGGTACTAAGCTGATAGTAAGCCTAAAAGTGTAAATTAAGGAGTTGGTATAAGAGAAAAAAGGTTGTGAATTCTTAAAGATCATTAAACATAGTGAGTACAGTATAATTAACTAGTTAAACAAATTGTCAACTAGTATTTCTTTATTGTCACTATTGTTAAGCTCAAAGGCACATAGGAATGCTTTGTTGAAAATTCCTAATCAAGCTTACATCAAACATAATATTTCTGTTAAGAAAGTAGATCATTTAGTTAGGAATATTATAGCCTCTAACTTCATTACTTTTAATGGTGATGAAATACCTTTAAAGGGACAAGGTAGTGTTAAAGCCCTGCACACCACTTTTAAATGTAAAACCTACACCATGGTTAATGTATTGATTGATAATAGGTTATCTATTAATGTCATGTCTATGACTACATTATTAAAGCTTCCAATAGACCTTTCTCACGTGAGAAATAGCCATATGATAGTAAGCGCTTTTGATAGAGCATGAAGAAAGATGATCGGTGATATAGAGATTCCATTATAGATTAGCCCATGTATCTTTAATATCTTATTTCAAGCAATGGATATAACACCTACATATAGCTATTTATTCGAAAGACCTTGTATTCATACAACTAGAGTTGTACATTCATCTTTATACTATAAGGTAAAGTTCATTATTGAAGGGAAGCAAGTTTATTTAAATGGTGAGAAAGACTTATTAGTAACCAAAACCTTGACCATCTCTTATGTTGAAGCTACTTAAAAGGTAACCCAATGCTTATTTAGAGCTTTTAAAATAACAAATGCTACTTATGTCAAAGAGAGGTCAAGGATACTAATCGCTTGATTGCCAAATACTACAGATATAGTGATCAAGCAGACAATTGACAAAGGTTAGGAAGTAGGGTAGGCTTTGGGAAGAGCTTTACAAGAAATCAAGAAGGCATGAAACATGATTGAGAACAAAGAGAGATAGGGCTTAAGCTATAAGCCTACCACCACTAATAGAAGAAATATGATGCTAAAGAATAAAAAGAAGAGAATGGCATACCTCAATGGGTATGAGTCAGTTGATGAAAAAATGGTGTTCCCTTATTTGAATGAGACATTTCACTTTGATGGATATATCCACCTTGGATCGTCTGATGTTAGAAAGGGTAAACTGATGTTGGGATTAGAAGAAGCCTTCTCTCAAGTTTAGATTGCTGCAGATGAGAAAATTATGCAAAATGAAGAGATGTTCTTTTTTCTTTTTCTAGATTAGGAGATCCAAGAATGATGTACTATTTTTGTTATCCTTAAACCATTCAACTTGAAATTTCTAATTGTTTCTGCTCAAGAGCATGCAAAGGTTAAATGTATAGGCTTATTTTCATTATCCTAATAAAATAATGAATGCGGTGCATTTCACATATACCAAAATTTTTTATTTTCTCTTTTTCATTGTTACTCTTATTTTTCTTGCCTTTACCAAAATCAATTTATATTTTTTTATGATTGTACCTATTTTTAGGTCTTTTAATAACGAACATTATGGATGACCAAGACAATAATGCCAGATTTGATTTCAAAAATTTTATTCACATTAGTGAGCTTAATAATAATATTGATTTAGAAAACTATGATTTGCCTCATGATCTATTAAAATGGATGGAGTAAGAGAAGAAAATTATAGAACCCCATTAGGAATCCACCAATTTTTTGAATTTGGGGGATGAAGAGAATAAGAAAGAAGTTAGATAACTTTTCTATCACTATTTAAGAAACAAAAATCGAAGGATTTAGTGTAAGAATATATGAATATATTTGTATGGCCCTATCAAGATATGCCTATACCTTGCATAGATGTTGTTGAGCATAAACTATCACTATCTTTAAAACTAAAGTACCGATCAATACAGTAAAAATTAAGACACATGAAGTTGGATATGTTCCTAAAGATAAAAGAGGAAATGAAAAAGCAGTTTGATGCAAGTTTTTTAAAAGTAGCCAAGTACCTTGAATGGGTAGCAAATATAGTCTCAGTTCCTAAGGAAGATGGAAAAGTTAGGATCTGCATAGATTATAAAGACTTAAAAGGGCCAGCCCAAAGGATAATTCGCTATTGCCTTATATCGATGCCCTTGTGGTTAACACTACTAGGCACTCCACCTTTTCATTCATGGAGATTGATACATATAAAAACTAGCATGAGAAGCTACCTTTTGCCTTGTTGGCTTATATAATATCAATTCGAACTTCCATAGGAGCCTCTCTATTTACACTAGTGTATGAGATAGGGAAATTCCTTCCTTAAAAGTTTTGATGAAGGTAAAATTAGATGAAATAGACTAGGTTCGAGACCATTTTGAACAATTAAATCTCATTGAAGAAAAAAGGCTCTCGGTACTTAATCATGGGTAGATATATCAAAAAAGGATCATGCGAGCACATGACAAGAAGATACAACCTTGATGCTTTCATGAAGGTGAAATAGTTTTGAAAAGGATCTTGCCAAATCAACATGGCAGTAGAGGAAAATGGACACTTAATTAGGAAGGTCCATATGTGGTAAAAAAGGCATTCTTTGGTAGTGCTCTGATCCTTGAAAAAACAGATGTGATAAATTGCTAAATCCTATGAATTTTGACACTGTTAAGAAATATTTTGTTTAAAAAACATAAAAACAAAAAAATAAAAGAGAAAAAAAGGAGATGATTTAGACTAAAACCTCAAAAAGGGTGATCTGAATCAAAAGGGGGATTGTTTAAGCTAAAACTTAAAAAGGTAGCTTAAATAAAGGTGTAGCTAGAAGGAAACCTTTCTAGGAATGAAAAAAATGGTATACTGCTAGTCGAATCAGCGTTAGAGTTAAATGAAATAACTTTTGGAGGCAAGTTTCCATTGATTGCAAGTATGGGGCAACAATTAGTTGTATGAGATCAAACATAGCAAAATCACAAATGTAACAAGCTATTGGAAAAAAATTTGGTCTAACTAGGTTATGCTCGTTCAAATGTTTATTATTTAAAGAACTGATATTTAGTTCCATAGATGTTTTTAAATTACCTATTCTTTGTGTTTCGAAAAGCTCAATTTTTTTTAAAACCAAAATAAATACCCCATTGTTAATTGAATTTGATATTCAACCTTGAACATTGAATCATGGTATTTGTCACTTGAAATTAGGATAATGATTGATAATGTTCATAGTAGACTAAGGTGTCACTCGAAAATAGGGTGTAAAGATGATGAAAAATAACAACACAGGGTCAGAAAACACCAATAAAAATTGAAAAATTAATTGGTCACAAAAAAATAAAAAGAAAAAGAAAAGGAAAAGAGATGAAGAAAGAACTCAAATAAGGCTTCAGGGCAAACAAGATGCAGACGTATTTATCAAAAGTTTGAGTTTCAAAAATAAAAGGAAAGATAAATAAATAGATGAAAATGAAAGATTCAAAAAGATGAAAATATTGGAAATGGCTTCTAAAGTTTGAAAAAATTGAACAAATCTCAAAAATCGAATCAACATGGATATGAATGCATCTTTATTTGTTTGATTCATCACAATCATTGCATACATCACATACATTTTTACAATAAATCATATTGAAAGTCTCTTTATGAGATGTCAAAAGAAACCATGTTATGGCTTTTTTTTTTCAAAACAAGAATGATGGTCCTAAAGATGAAAAGTTACCCCTAGTACGATCTTCAAAACCTTGTTTATTGATTTATAAAGCACCAAATCATTTTATTTTTTGGCTCATGACTCAGTGTCGATCATCTTTATTTTTGACTTACGGCTTAATCCTGATCATCTTTATTCTTTGACTTGTGGTTTAGTTCCAATCACTTTTATTCTTTGACTTGCAGTTTAATCCTGGTCATTTTTATTTCATGAGTTGCAGTTCAATCCCGGTTATCTTTATTCCTTGACTTGTGGTTCAATCCTAGTCATTTTTATTCTCTAACTCGCATTTTAGTCCTAGTCATTTTTATTTTTGACTTGAGGCTCAATCTCGATCATCTTTATTCTTCAACTTGTGGTTTAGTCCTAGTCATCTTTATTCTCTGACTTGCAGTTTAATCCCAGTCATCTTTATTCTTTGACTTACGATTTAGTTCCAGTCACTTTTATTCTTTGACTTGCAGTCCTGGTCATTTTTATTTCATGACGCGCGATTTAATCTCGGTGATTTTTATTCCTCGACTTGTGGTTTAGTCTTTGTAATTTTTATTCTCTGAGTCACGGTTTAATCCCAGTCATTTTTTTTCTTTGATTCGCATTTCAGTCATGGTCATCTGTATTTTTGACTTATGGCTCAATCCCAATTATCTTTATTCTTCAACTTTTGGTTTAGTCCATGTCATCTTTATTTTTTGACTTAAGATTCAATCTCGATCATCTTTATTCTTTGACTTACAACTTAGTTTCGATCATTTTTATTCTTTAACTTTCAATTGAGTCCCGATTATTTTTATTTCTTAACTCACTGTTTAATCCTAATCATCTTTATTCTTCGACCTGCGATCGGCCCTAATTTCTTTTATTCTTTGATTTATGGTTTAATCTCGATTATGTCTATTCTCTGACTTGTGGTTTAGTCTCAATCATTTTCATTTTTGACTCATAGTTCGATCCCAACCATCTTTATTCTTTGACTGGTGGTTTAGTCTCAGTTATCTTTATTCTTTGACTTGCGATTTAGTCCTAATCATCTTTATTCTTTAAATCACAATTCAGTCTCGATCATCTTTATTTTCAAGTTTCAGCTCAATTTTAATCATCTTTATTCTTCGACTTGCAATTTAATCCCAGTTGTTTTTATTCTTTGACTTGCAATTTAATCTCGGTCGTTTTTATTTCTTAACTCACTGTTCAATCTCAGTCATCTTTATTCTTCGACTTAAGATCAGCCTCAGTTGCTTTTATTTTTTGATTCGTGGTTCAATCTCGATCGTCACTATTTTTTGACTTACGATTTAGCTTTGGTTGTTTTCATTTTATAACTCACGATTCAATTCTAATCATTCTATTTTTCAACTCACATTTTAGTGCAGATCATCTCCAGCATTGGATGTTTTAAAAATATATATAATAACAATAATAAATAATGAATAATAACCGAAAAAGGAAAAAAATTCAAAAAAATCAAGAAATAAAAAAAAAAGGAAAAAAGTTTTAAAAATTTGCAAAAATTCAAAATCCCAATAAAAAATAGAAAGAAGACTTTTGAAAAATTCTTGAATTGTTGACACTAGACCAAATTGTTGTCTATGTCTTTGTCTTATTCTTGATTCTCAGTAATATCTTATTTTGTCTAAGTTAATTCTTATGTGTTCGATTTTATGCTTGATTTGAACATTTTGATTTGGGCCGGTTAAAGTGTTTTTATTGAATCAAACTTGATAGGGCTTTATTTCGAATTAATCATTTTTTTAATTTTTTTTGCATAGACCTAAGTCTAATTAAATTTTTTTACTGGGTAAATTTTAATTAAGATTTGAGGACCCAATTAAAAGGCTAAAGGTTTGAATGGTGAGGCCAAATTCAATTTTGAAGACTCAATTTGAAATTGATCACTTAAAAAAATAATAAAATAATAATAATAATAAATAATTAACATAAAAGCTTCTTCTTCTGTGAGCCGTTTTTCCTAGAGTTTTCTTCCCTAAAATTGCCTCCTTCATTTTTGCTTTTCCTTTTTCACCACTTATTTCACCCTCATTTGCCTAAAGCATAAATTCATCATAAGCTACAAACCCTAGATTGCCTCTCCATTTCCAGCTTTTCATTTTTCACTTAGTGTTTTACCCTTATAGACTCCAAGCACAAATTCATTAAATACTCCATCTTTCCAGATGCAGCAGCCCTAGTTGCATGAATTTAAAATTTTTAAATTGATATGTCAATCTCTAGAGAAAAGGGCTACAAGAACCCAGATTTTTTTACACGATACAAAAGGAAAAACCATTGCAATTTTGGAAGACCATTCGTTACTCACCAACTCCTCACCTTCACAACTTTTGACCACCATTTGCAAAAAAATCCTAACCCACCATCATAATAAAAGAAAAAAAGTCCCAACTGAAAACATCACCCATCCCCATGCCCACTAATCAAACTGCGCCTATTACTACCATTATTGCCATAACACTTTCTTACCTACCATGAGATCATCACCCATAACTCCAGCATTATTAAAAAAAAATGATCTATATATCCTCATTCTGAACTAGCCTCTTACTGCCATTACCACAAAAAATTTTGTAATATGGAAGGCCATCTCTCACCATCACCAAGCCACCATCACTCTCACACCTTAGCTCCCTATAGTAGGAAAATCAATCATTACAAAAAATTCCTAAATCAAAGAAACCCTTTCATTCTTTTTTTCTTTATTTCCTGTAAAAAAAACCCAATCAACACAAGCCATAATAACAAAAAAAAAATTGAAGGTGGGAATAGGGATTATTTTCAGATAAAAGGATTTATGTTTTTGAGAGATCTTTTAGGGAATGAAAAGGAGAAAAAAGAAAGAGAGATGAAGAGGAAGATGGAGAAAAAAAAGAAAAAAAAAGCAAAAAAAAAAGGGTGTGTTGGGTTTGAGAAGTAGGGAAAGAGAAAAGTGAAAAAGAAGAAAAAAAAAAAAGAAAAGAGAAAAGAGAGAAGAAGAAGAAGAAAGAGAAAAACAAGAGGGGAGAAAATAGATTTGAAAAGTAAAATGAGGAATTTAAAAAAAAAAAAGAAAAGGCTTTGAAAGGCCAAAAAAAAAAGAAGTTAGCTTTGGAAAAGTCAAAACAAAAAAGTTTTGAAAAGTAAGAGAAAAAACTTTGAAAAGTCAAAAAATATTTTTTTGAAAAGTAAAAAAAAGCAAAGCTTTGAAACATAAAAAAAAAAAAAAGAACAAAGAAACTTTGGAAAGTAAAAAAAAAAAAGTTTGACTAATAACAAAAAAAAAAGTAAAAAGAAGCATATTAGTTTTACTAGAGGCCCAATCGGTTCAAAAGCCTTTTAGATAGTTGATTTCATTTTGGGTTCTAATCCAAAACTTCATTTTGTGGTACATTTTATTTTTTTATTTATTTATTTTATCATAGCTTTGGTATTTTTATTCTTATTAATTTATTTATGAATGTCTGATATTATGATATTATTATGAATTACTTGCAAACAAACATTTATTTTTGATAAAAAGGAAAGGATAATTTCAATTTTAAAATGCTTTTTTTAGAAAAAGGGTTTTAGAAATTAAAATGGAATAATAGTTCTTTTTAAAGAAATGTAGTGACTTTGAAAACCCTGCCTAGATGTTAAAGGGAATTCAAACCTTGTTTTAAAAATTTTAATTTCACTTAGATGTTGAAAAATTAAGAAATAAGTAAATAAATTTCTTCCTTCACAAACCAAATAAATAAAATTTCTTTAATTTCTATTTTAGAAAGGAAATAAAAAATAATATAGGATTAAAAATGCATAAGATAAATTAAATTAATCGTTTCAATTTTTTTAGTTTGCAGTTGTAGCATTCATTTATCTTATGTTGCATTGAAAATAAAACTTTTAAGAGAAAGCAGAAAATATGAAAATCAAATTTGCTTTATAAGTTTGCCTAGATGTTAGGGACGATTGAGGAAATTTGAATTATCATGAATTCCCAGTTTCCCATTTTTCTCATAAGAAAAACATTTCAAAACCTTAAAACACTAAACCTCAAAACCCTAAAACCCTAAAATCTTTAAACCCTAGAATGAGACCTTAAATCCAAAAAAATCCACAAGGACTCTAGATTTAACTCAAATGCTAAATTCAACTCGTAACCCCAAATCATCACAAAAAAAAATCATCTAAACCCCTAGAAACCTCGACCTAAGCCCACATTCAAAACCATTCCAAAATTTTAAGTATATTTATGAAAATCTCATATGAAGTAATTTGTTCATAAATGTCATCTAGAAGATGTGGTGTTTAGGAAATTTTATTTCATTAAGTTTTTTTTGTATGAATCCTTAACCCGTAATAATAATGAGATCAAACAAAAGAGTAAAAAATATATATAACTAAAAATAGGACCTCAAATATAAATAGTCACACCTAAAATCTTCCTAGATGTTGAAGAATCCAAGTGGTCTCTTTATATTTAAGGATCTAATCCCAAAATTGCATTTCATCTTCAAGCGTAGCATCCATTTGCATCTATTCATCTTTTAATCATTGTGTGCATTCATTGTTACATGTTTATGTCTTTTGATTATTACTGTCTGTCCTTTGTTAATTATAATACCATTGTTTTCTCTGCATAAAATTTGTTGTGAAAATTTTTACTTGATGTTAGCTTTTTAGGTGAGATGGTGATCCAAGAGAGGGTGAATTGGATTTTTTCAAGTTCTTCCCAAACAATGATTTCAAAATAATTGAATAAGGGTTTAAAATAATAAGTACTTTTGATGAAGATATAATGCAAGCAATAATAATTAATGAATCTAGAATTAAATATAAACAATAATAGATGTAAGGAGTTAAGGATAGAGAAATCAAACACAATGATTTACAAAGGTTTGGTTTTTCTTCATAAGGCACCTACGTCTTCTTTTCTTGGTTGTGCATACCAAGACTTCAATCCATTAATCTTGAATTGAAAATACAATCCTATCTTTTTCTCTCTAAGGCTTAAGATAGAAACCTCTACTCTTTATAGTATTTTACCCAATCTCACTATAAAGCTCTCAAAAGAATACCTCACCTCTTGTTCTTTCCACCCTTGTATATCAAAGGTAATTTCGTAAACGATAGAACAACTTTTCTAAGGCTAAGTGTTTGCTAAGTTTAAGTACAATAAAATGATTAATGAACAATAAATATGGTTTGGATACAATAAATACAAAGATATAGACTTTAAAGCTCTAAAACTCTTGATTTCTTTGAGAGAATGAAAATACAGCTTGTTGGTTCTTGCTCTCTTGATTTATTAATCTTCTTAGTGTGTTGGAGTGGCCAATTTATAGAAAACTTAAAGAACTAGCCGTTGGGGAAGGTTTGAAAGAAGAAATGCCTATTCGAAGAATGAAAAACAAGCCATTTAAGTGATTCTGGGAAGACCCAATCAATCCCTTCCATGAGGAGATCGATTGGTTCAAGTTTTGGAACCATTTCTAGGCTTGAAAATGCATGACTCGATCGATCTTTTTCGTGAGGGGATTGATTTGTTCAAGGGGGTGATCGATCCCCTACATAGGGTGATCGATCCCCTATATAGGGTGATCGATCCCTTCTTCAACCAAGAGCACAAACCTACATTTTGGGTAAAAAACCAGTCAATCGCTTACTTGAGCGGTCGATCCTATCGAAGCTAGGTGGTTGTCTCTTGTTTTGCACTCTACTCACTAATTTGATCACATCTTGAGTTATACAAATCCAAATCAAGAACTGTTTGAAGATTTAGAAACTAGACTTAAAGGGACTTTTATACATTCATCACCTAATTCATTGTGTATGAATTATAGTGAATTTTCAAATCTATCTCTTGTGCAATTTTTAGACAACTGCAAAATGTCTAGTAAAAATTCAAAATCTTTTCTTAGAAAACTTGGATTTTGATTTTGTTTATTCCAATAGAAAGTAGACTTAAAGAGCCTTTCAACCATAAAAAATTCAAATGTTAAAGCTTTGTGAATTAATACAAAAAAAAATAAAACAAGTTCAATGTTGAAAAACTTTGTTCTTGCAAAACAACTTTATTAAGTTAATCTAGAGGGAGAAAAGAGAAGGAAATTCTGGAGGCTTTAGTTTTTTGGGTTAAATATTGAGAGCAAGCAACATTATTTTGGAGGAGGTTCAACCTACACCTAAACCTACTTAACTCGCTTCCTAACCCAATCTGATCACAAGTTTTTTTTTTCTTTTTATTTTTTGATTGAATTTTTTATTTTTATTTTTGATTTTCTTTTTTTTTTGTTTTAGTATTTTTAATTGTGATTGAGCTAAAAGTATAAGAAAAAGAAAAAGAAAAAAAAAAGGGAAAACTTTGGTAGGATTTTTATTATTATATTTATTTGCATGATTACTTGCATGATTTATTATGATATTTTTGCATGATATTTTACATGGAGTTTATTTATTTGCATTATTTATTATGATTTATTTTTGCATGATTATTTTTGCATGATCTTTGCATGTTTTAATTATTATATTATTGTATGATTTTTTTTCTATGATATTTTGATAGTATTTTTATACGACAATATTTTGTGAATAAATAAAAAGAATTGAGATTTGATTTTCCATAAGATATTTAATGAATTCGACAATGGAGCCTTTTCAAGTAAATAACAAGTTCATCTTGAATACTCTTAAGGTGAGGAAAATTTATTTTTGGTGAAAGCCTAAAGTCTTTTTTCCAATATTTAAATATCAAAACTAATAAAAAACCATCTTTGGTTAGGGCTAAGACAAGATAACGTGTGATTAATTTGGTACCAATTTTCGATGTTGTGAGGGTGCTATAACTTCTCTACACGTAATTGACTATTAAACTTAGTTATGTTGAAGTAGATTAGAACCTATTCTTTTTAGGAACTTTTAGTTTAAGCTTAAACAACTTTAAAATGATAGATTCACATAGGTGGCCAATTGCACATAGATAATAAAAAGAATTGGTGGCGACTCCATTTTTTTTGTCTCATGATAAGGTTTTTGGACTTAAACATTATGACAGTTTGGCAACTCCACTAGGGATCTTAGAGAGTCAAGCCATTAGTTAGTTATGTGTTATCTTAAGCCTTACTTTGATGGTTTTTATTTTGTAATTATTTATGATTTTTCATGCGCACTAACCCTTTTGTTTATTTTATGGCTTATGATTTTTTATGTGCATTAATTTATTTGTTTATTTTGTAGATTTGATTTTACATGTGTACCAATTTATATGATTATTTAGGTTTATGTGTCCTTTTACACATACCACACATGCATTCATGGATAAGCTTTAGACCTTAGTTTGTCCTTTCTTAGGAAGGAGCAAGCACCTATTTTCTCGTGAGGTGATAACCTCCATATGAACTAGTGAAAACTCCAACTAAAATTGAACCCTTTGTGTTTGAGCTTATAGTGGTGGCCAAGGATTGGGGTCTTTACTAGTCTATAATGGATAATGATGTAAGGAATAATTTGGGAACCTTTAGATTGTTAAACCTTTGAACCCAGCATATACATAACCCTAAAAATTCAAACCTAAGTTAGAGCCCTATCCTTCCCTTTGTATACAAAATCCCAAATAGGTCACACAAAGGACATTTATGACCATTTTACTTGTTAAATTGTATTTTACCCCTTGTATATATTATGTTAATTAACCCTTTTTTTATCATATACGTATGCATTTACATCATTTGATTTATCATAAGGAGTGATTGCCACCAAAATAATTTTAACAAAAAGAATCTTAATTACTTCCATGAAAAGCTTAGCAAATTCCCCTATTGGCCTGAAAAAAAAGTTTAAGGAATTTAAGCTTACAAATAAAAAGCTTAAAAAGGAAGTTCAAGCACTTAGACAAGAAAGGGATGAATGGTAAAGTTTGTTTGCTGACCTTTACATGATGCAATCATCCACCACTTGTGAGAAGGGTCTAACTCTTAAAATAAAATAGACAGTTACAAGCAAAGGTGCAAGAAAGTGAAGAGATACTCTATGAGGCACAAAAGTACATCTAAATACTAAATGGGGATGCTGTTGAATTTGAAACACAAATGGGAGTTGTGACTGAGGAATGTGAATAAGCAAGAGGCATATCTATAAAAGCATTTCCAGTTGGAGTGCCTACTTCACTAAATCACTGGGTTACTTACAAAGCTAAGCATATAGTAGATGAGATTGAGGAGTGGAAGACAAAGGTGCCACCAATTAGAACACATGGTCAAAGACTACTAGATTTTCTCAATAAAGTACAAGGCCAATATCTACAGATTAGGTATTTCTTCTCACGATAAACTTTAGACTACCTATGGATGCAATTTTAGATTTAGTTAAAAATAACTTTTAATTCAACAAAGATTTTTCTTGTAAAAACTGCTATATGATAAATCTTCCTTATTGTAATCATGCATTTATGCATTCATTCTCATACATAATTTATGTAAAGATAGGATTGTTTCATAAACATCTCTCTGATTATAAACCCTAATTATGGTAAATTAAGGTTTAAAAATAGCTTAATTTTTTAACAATGTAAGGCATTATAACACTTGATATCAAGAAAGGATCATGGAAGAGAAAAACACTTTTCATTTCCAAAAGCTAGAAAAGGCATAAGAGGAGTTGAAAGGACAATTGGAAACTATCACTAAATTACTAAAAAACATGAACAAAAAGAAGAAAATGGTGAAAAAAATTATGGCCAAAATGAAAGTGATCTTTTATATCCTTCTGGTTTTACCTATACTTAGCACAAATATCTCAAAGGCCCATACCAAATGCCATTTACTGCAAGCTACCCCATTGTGCATACTAACATGCCTTTAACTATTACTCCTACTCATATTACTCTTGTTCTTGATGTCAAGACATCTGGCCCAACTCAAGTCCCTAATCTTGATGATCCAAAAGAGCAAAAGAAGTTAAAACTAAACCCCATAGAAACTAAAGAAAGCTTTGGATCTTAAAAGATAAATTTTATAAAAAGATAGGCTTAAAGCCATTGAAAGGACAAATTTTTATGGATCGATGGATACTGCTGGGCTATGCCTAGTTCTTAATGTAATGATCCCACCAAAATTCAGGGTGGTCGAATTTGATACATATGATGGAACCAAATGCCCTATAACTTATGTGACAATGTACTGTCATAAAATGTCTACACACATGCATGTGAAAAGCTGCTCATCCATGTCTTCCAAGATAGTCTTACTAGTTCTACTACCATATGGTATGTACAATTTGATAGGACTTGCATTTATGGCTGGAGTGAATTAGAAAAGGCCTTTATTCCCAATACAAGCACATCATAAATTTGGCACTAGATTATCTTTCTTTGCAAAGCATGAAAAAGAAAGATACTAAGAGTTTCAAAGAATATACCCAAAGGTGGAGAGATGTGGCAATCCAAGTTAAACCCCCGATGACTTAAAAGGATATTATAGTTCTATTTGTCAACACTTTCATGACTCTCTACTATGAGAGAATGATTAGTAATACCATTAAAAATTTTGTTGGCATGGTGATCTCTGATGAAATTATTGAAAATGCCATCAAGAATGGCAAGTTAGATAGAGGTAAAACTATCGTACAAACCAAATTAGTGCATATAATAAGAAGGAAGGTGAAACTCATGCTATGACTTATGAAGGGTAAGAATTTGAAAGTTTTGCCCCATATTACTATCACCCAAATCACCAAGTCCATGTAGCAATAACCTATTATCAACCAACGCCAACATTAATTTTTTAACCAACTTTTCAACTACCTACGTAAGTACGTACCCCTACCACTACACCAATTATGAGATTAGATAACCAATCAAATGGTTCGAGGAGACCTCAAAATAATTAAAAAAGGCCCGTATTAATCTTATCTCTATGTCATATATGAGTTATTCTTGGAACTTTTTAAAAATCACATAATAGCATCTGTTCAGCTGAAACTTCTAAAGTTACCCTATCCCAAATGGTATGATACAAATGCCATATGTGATTATCATAATGCAAATGTGGGCCACTTTATGAAAAGTTATCTTTCTTTCAAACACAAGGTGCAAAGCTTGATTAAAGCAAGCTTGGTGAGTTTCAACATGCCAAGTGGGCCAAACATTAGTTAAAACCCTTTACCTTACCACACAAGGGCATAATTGTGGAAATGATAAAAAAAAGCTAGAGTTGTCTAAAACCACTTGTTATTTTAAGATTTCTTTAAGAATAGTGCTAAGATTTTTTTTATGTATTAGGATTTCATTTTATTTTTATCATATTAATAAAAGTGGCAAATATGATGCATTTTCATGACATTTTCTCTTTCATTGGAATCACCATTATATGCTTTCATCTTCTCATATCTTTTCCTATATCTATTCACATATTCTAAATAATGAATATTCAAACAATCAAGATAATAATTCAAGATTCAATTTTGAAAGTATCATTCATATTTGTAATATAAGACTCTTAATTTATTGGGATTATTGAAAGAGATAAATTTTATGAAATGAGTCAAATCTAGCAAAGAGTTTCACTCATTAAAAAATAAAAGTAATGCAGTATTTGATTTTTATGATGGTTTATTTATAAGTTTGCTCTTAGTCAATAGATATTCTTTATTGAGAATATTCATGTTTGAAATGAGAAATGATCATCCTTCTTTTGCCCTTAAAAAAATTGTTTACTAACCCTTTTTGAACCTATTAAATTCTTTTTAAAGAAACCCTAACCAAGGATCACTCTTCACACTGAGGGCAAAGTTTGAAAAAAGTTTGTTTAAAAAAAAATGAAGGATCCTAATCTTTCTTGCATATGGTTTTTATGATGATTCATTTACAAGTTTGCTCTTAGTCAATAAATATTCTTCATTGAGAATATTCATGTTTGAAATGAAAAATGATCATTTTTCTTCTACCCATAAAAAAAAAATCGTTTGCTACCCCTTTTTGAGCCTATTAAATTCCATTTAAAGAAACCTTAACCAAGGATCGCTCTTTATATTAGGGGTACAATTAAAAAAAGGTTTGTTCAAAAAAATAAAAGTGAAGATTCCTAATCTTTCTCGAAACATTATGAAAAATCAAAAATCAAAAGTGAAAGAGAAAATATGAAGAAAAGATAGAAAAAATGAAGAAAAAAAAGAAAAATTGATTAGATAAAATGCCAAGATACTGTACATGATCCTTTGGTTAATAACCTTTCAAACATATTTTAGGCCCATTTTTTTCATAATCCCTCACCCTAGCCTATATTATGCATCTTAAAAGTCTATTTTGATCAATTGTAAATGATCGAATTAGAGAATTATGAATTGAATTAAGGCAAACTTGTAGTAAATTGTTTGGAATCTTAATTAAAATGTTATTGATGGCTCAAGGGGAAAAGACGTAAGAAAAAAAAAGCTAAGAAAAAATAGAAAAAAAAAAAAGAAGAAAGGAAGACTTAAGTTGAAAATCGAAAACGGTGATTTAAGTGAAAAAAATATTTAAGATAAAGACTTGAAACAATTTCATATCATTTGATGATCTCATGGGATATGGATAATGCTTGGGCTAATAAGCTAAAAAATCAAGAATATCAATGGAATGATTTTTTGAGAAATAATTCTGAATTTGAATTCAAAATTGTTTGAATACTCAATATTTAGATGTTGATATCTTATTCAAATAGTAAAAGTGATTTGTTTTTATTCGTCATTAATTTGTTCTTAACCAGATATATTTCTTTCTATAATGAATACCCATTTTCTCTAATTTTTCTTGTTCTTTACCATTTTCATATCACTAGAATGAATTAAGGAAATGTATGATTGAATTACATTTGTCATGAATTAGAATGATGATAAATAAATAAACGATAATGTTCATAAAAACTCTTCCATTCCTTTGAAAAGAAATCCAAAATTACATGGGTAAGAAGAAAATGAAATGAGAAATATGAAAGAAGCTTGATATGGTGACCAAGTGATAAAACTTGCGATGGATTAGTTAATAGAACTTATGAGTTGTGACCAAATAATGAAAATGATAATAGATCAGTTGATAAAACTTACGAGTTAAATTTAAAATTACTAGTGTTGAAAAGCTAAAAAGGAAAATAAGAAATGGAGGTTGAGAACCTTATTATCACAATTAGAATTGCATGAAATTATTTGATATTTTCATTATGCATTGCATTCATGATAGTTGTTTTGATTTTATATTTTAAAATTAAATTTAGTGAAAAGATGAAGAATTCTCTAAGAAGATGTTTTTGAGATAAATTTTTAATGCTTGGGAGGAAAATTTGTTAAGATTTTGACTCTTGATTACAAAGATTTTTTTAGTTAAGTGGATGAGGAAGATATTTTGAAAAGATTTTAAAGTTGTTGATCCTTTGAGAATCTTTGATGTGAATCCTTGAGATATTGAATTTTAGATGTGAATTTTTTGAAAGCAAATCTTTCAATTTTGGATGTGAATGTCTAAAATTTTCAAATGATAATCTTTGAACTTTTCAAATATGAATATTTGAATTTTGAAAGTGAATCTCTAAAATTTTTTTCAAATGTGAATCTTCTAATCTTGGATGTGAATCTATAAAATTTTCAAATGAGAATCTTTGAAACTTTCAAATATGAATATTTGAAATTTGGATGTGAATTTTTAAATTTATTTCAAATGTGAATTTTTGAATTTTAGATATAAATCTCTAAAATTTTTAAATGAGAATCTTTGAGATTCAAATGTGAATCTTTGAAACGTTTGATGTCAATCTCTAAAATTTTCAAATATGAATATTATAAATTTTGGATGTGAGTCCCTAAAATTTTTCAAATGGGAATATTTGAATTTTATATGTGAATATCTACAATTTTTTGAACAAAAATCTTTGAATTTTTTAATGTAAATCTCTATGATTTTCAAATGTGAATCTTTAAAATTTTGGATGCGAATCTCAAAATTTTT
This sequence comes from Durio zibethinus, assembly GCF_047325235.1. NCBI lineage: Eukaryota > Viridiplantae > Streptophyta > Magnoliopsida > Malvales > Malvaceae > Durio > Durio zibethinus. The sequence goes on from NC_143178.1 coordinate 17,774,790, forward strand.
TTCAAATGTGAATTTTTGAATTTTAGAAGTTTCATTTGTGAACCTTTAAAATCATGTTTAAATCATTTGTGAACCTTTGAATCTTTACGAATCTTGAATCTTTTGTGAAACTTTGAATCTCTCTTTGCTGCAGACACCAAATTTTGTCCGAAACATTTTAGCATGGTTAATCTAGTCCTATTTACAACCCTTTAAGAACCATAAAACACATTGATATTTAAGCCCAATAAAAAAGAGACCCACATGATTAATGTTAAATTCTTTTGCATGGGATTTATATGGATGATACATTTTCACGTGGATGTATAGAAAATGAAGAACAAATAAAATGAGGAAACCCTAAAGTCAACTTGGTCAAAATTATATAAAACTTGATCAAAATGAATAGAACTAGGGTCAATCCTTAAAATTCACAACCTAATTAGAATCATTAAAATAAATTTTAGTGATTTTTTTAAAACACTAAAATTTTTATTGCATTGGGGGAAGTACAAAATTACTAAAATACCCCTATAAGGGTATTTTTGTAATTTGGTCTTCTCAAGCTTAGATTTTCATGAAAATTTTCAGATCTTAATTTCATAATATTTCATAAATTTTGGTGATTTGAAATCATAGCCATATCCCGAGAAGTGTGAAATTACCAAAATACCCCTATAAGACAATTTTGTAATTTGGCCTTCCCGAGCTTTGATTTTCATGAAAATTTTTAGATCTTAATTTCATAATATTTCATGATTTTTGATGCATTTGAAATCACAGCCATACCCTGAAAAGTGTAAAATTATCGAAATACTCCCATAAGGGTATTCTTATAATTTGGCCTTCCCAAGCTTGGATTTTCATGAAACATTCCATATCTTAATTTTATAATATTTCATGATTTTTGGTGTTTTAAAATCCCAAAAATGAGAATGGGAACATTGATTTCTAAGAAAATTGCCTAAATACCAAAAACTTTGCACTATGGGTAAAATGATCTTTTCATGGGTTTGGAGGATATAAAAATTCAACCTTTGTAGTGAATAATGTGGACCATTAGATCTTTTATTAATCTTGATCTAATGGCGAAAGGTGGTTCCTTGAAAAGAAAAGAAAAAGAGAAGCTTTGACCATCCAAGGGTCTTTATTCACCAAGAATGAGATTTTTTGGAGGGGGCTGACTCTTGAAAAGTGGGAAGGGGATCTACATAGGAGATTGGAGAGGAAAGTACTAAAAAAAAAGAAAAGGGAACGTAAAAAAAAAAGAAAGGAAATAAACTATGAAAAAAAATAAAAAACTAGCTGAATAGAAGAGGTGTGAAGGAGAAGGGAAAAAGAAAAAAGAAAAGTAGAGGATTCTATTGAAAAAGAGTAGGAAGCTACCAAGGAAGAAAGAAAAGGAAGTTGCCAACAAAAAAAAAAAGGAGGGGGAAAAAAGCATTTCTTTGAAGGAAACAAAGAGAGCAAAGGTAGCCTTCTTTGCCTTTTTTTATGGATGTTGTCATTTCCATGAAAAAAAGCTCCATTTTCTTTTATGTTTGCTACCTTCACTCCCACTATACATTAGTTTGTTTGAGGCAAATTTTTTAGTTAAATTAGATTGGTGTCCATTTTTACTACTGCATCCATATTCTAGTTAATGCTTTGTATGTGGATGTAGTTGCTAATGTAGTTCCAAGCTTGTTTTCATGTATTAAAGCTATAAATATTATGGTTGGTTTATGTTTTGAATAGTTTCTTAGAAGAAAGCTAGTTAGAAGAAAGGTAGTGGCAATCATGGCCTTAGAAAACTCCACCAATAATTAAAAGAAAAAAAGAAAAAAAAGTCTTCAAAATATAAATACTAGGACATGTAGTTTTAGCACTTGTCACAGTCCCATTTTATCACATTTCATGATCTTTAAACAAATAAAATATTGCATGAGAAGATGACAATTACTTTAAGATCGATGGTGAAGAGCCATAAGTTTCTATTTTACTCGAATAATGAACAAAAGTTTCAATGCATGACCGAAACTTGCTTGTTCTCCATAATGTCTATTTTCATGCATGACTCATCATTCAAAGCTATGCACACTTCTTTTACAATTCAAATTTCCTTTTTTTAGACTTCATGTGAGTGAATCTATATGCTTATCATTGATTTCTATGTAATTTAAAATTTGATATTCCAATTTACTTTTAGAGTAATTTATTCTTCATATATGTTAGATTTATGCAAAATTTATTAATAATAAAATGAATGAAATTTTTCGATGATGATATTTTAGAGAAATTCGAGTAATGATTCTCTAAAATGTCTAGGTAAGGATATTTTTCTACAAATACTACCAAAGTAATTAGTAGTTAGGAAAATATTCAATATAGAAAAGATTCATTTGTCTATTTTTCTAAAATTTTGATAGATGTTAATAATAAAAGTGTAATGACTCTTTTAGTAATGAAATTGATATAATTAAAGTTTAAAAATTAGATTAAAAAATAATTCATTAAGTAAGAAATGAAAAAGTGAATGAAATTTTTGAGCATAGGATTTTAAGAAAGTCTGAATAGAGATTCTTAAGAAATCCCCAAATGAGAAAATTTTTCTAAAATATCGCCAAAGTATTGGGGTATATAGGAAAATTTTCAACAAAAATTATTATTTACTTTGTACCTTTCAAAATTTTTAGTGATAATTGGAAAATAAGTAAAAAGGATTAAAACATAATCAATATATGTTTTTCGTATGTATATTCTATTTGATTGTTTGTAGAATATAGTTTTAAATGCAAATAAAATTTCCAATGATGGGACCTCAAGAAGTCCGAGTAGGGATTCCTGAGAATTCCTTAGGTGAAAAAAGATTTTTAAAAATTACTGAAGTATTGAAATATTTAGAAACTCTTTTTAATACAAAATTTTTTCATTAATTCGAGCAATTCTCGTAAAGAGACAAAAAAATGTACATATTTATAAAAGCATGCATTTTTTAATAATAAAATTAAGTAATGATAATTTTTGATGATGAAATCTCCGTGAAGTCTAAGTAGTGATTCTCGAGAATTTTCTATGTGAGAAAAGTCTTCTAAAAATTGTCAAAGTAAATGAAAATTTAGGAGTTTCTTTTCGACACGAAAAATTTTCATTTTATGATTACTTGCTATCATTTAAACAATATTTCTTAATAAATAAGAGTGTTTTTAGGAAATAAATGTATTTGTGGATAATATTATTATTACTTAACTTTTAATTTAAAAAAAAAAACAAACGAAAAATCTTCGAGGATGAGATCTTAAAAAAATTTGCGTAGTGATTCTTTAGGAATCTTTAGGTAAGAAAATCTATCTAAAATGTTGCCAATGTATTGGAGCATTTAAATTGATTTTCGATAAAGATTTCTCATTTTTTAAATGGCATAGAATGAGTTTTAGAAAATACTATTTGTTTTAAAAATTATAGATATCATATTTTATGGAAATAAATGGTTAAATATGAAGCATTAAGGATATAAATTTTGGAAATTTCGAGTAGCAATTCTTACAAATTTCTTAGGTGAAATGGTTCCTTTTAATATTGCCAAAGTATTGGAATATTTTTAAGAATTTTCAATATAAGGTTCTTATTTATTTTTCAAGCTTACTAAAAATTAAAAATGTTTTTAAAGAAACTAGGAAAATTAATCTTTAAATACCAAAATTATGACCATTTTAATCAATATAAAAAGACAATACATAATTAATTGGTACCATTTTAAACAGGCGCTATAGGGGTGATAATCCTTTTTCATGCGTAATCGACTCTCGAATCTAAACTATTTTTAATAAATTATCTTTTTAATAAATTTTAATTAATTTTAAAATTTTTATTAAAAGGATAAGTTTGAATAGGTAGTCAATCATAACTAGACAAAAAAGATTAGTGGCGACTCCTTTCATTTGTTTTCAATTTCATCTAGCAATCCCCAAAATCATTACCACAGCTTACCGACTCCATTGAGGACATCATTTTTTGAGAGTTAGGCCAAAAATTAATAACGTGTTATCTTTAATTTTGTTTTAATGGTCTTAATTGGTATTTAACCTTAATTTTTTTTAGTTTTAATTCTTCTTAATGATAATAATAATAGTAGTAGTAGTAGTAGTAGTAGTAGTAGTAGTAGTAGTAGTAGTAGTAGTAGTAATAATAACAATAATAGTAAAAAAGAAATGAAAAATTACATTTTATTTTACCCATGTCATTTATTTACTTTGTTCCCTTGTTCACACACGACACATTCACATCATGCATGAGCTCTATACTCGGGCTCCAATCCTTCTAAGAATGAGTAAAGTACCTATGCTCTCGTAAGGTAATAACCTCCGTAATGGCAAATGAAATACTCCCACTCAAATTGAACCATTTTCGTTTGTAGCCTATAATGGGTAAGGATTAGGTGCCTTACTAATCCAGAGTAGATGCTAGTGAGGAGTAGTTTGGGTGCCTTTAGATGCAAATCAATTCGAACTAAGCATATAGCAAACCATAAGAGCCGACCTGAGGTAGAGCTATATCCACCTTTTTTGTAGACTATCTCCATGATGGAACATCTATATATTCTTTTTAAGAAGATCATAAATGTAGGCATTCATATTTGATTTTTCAAAAAAACATACAATAAGATCTTTGTCTCATTTCCTTTTCTAAGAAAAAAAACTTTTCTTTTCATTTTTTATTATTTTTCAAGCTTTTACCTTTATTTTTTCTCTCTCTTTCGTACTAATAACCTTTTTTTCTTATGTGTTTCTTTTGCATAAATTACATTAGCATGATAGAATAATATAGTGAGGTATCTGCTCTTAGAAGTGAGGTATTTGCTCCTAGACATCTTTTAGTAAAAGTTTTTTCATGGACCCCACAGTATTACAGATCTGCTCTTCTTCTGTAATTGGCTTGCGTGAATTGTACAATGAGGTGCATAAATGGTCTAAAAGAACTCAACAAAAGGAAGGAGATTGTTTACCTATTGGTTTCATGTCAGGGTTACCAAAAAAATGCATATAAGTCTTACTCAGAATAATTTGGAAGATTTGGCTACCATATGGAATCAGATGGGTGAAGCTAGGAAGAAAAAAGTTTGTGAAAAATATAGGCAGATTGCATCTCTTATCTCAGTAGTGATTGAGCAATATTTGATTCAAGCAATTGTTTAGTTTTAGGACCAATCATACATATGTTTCACATTTAATAAGGAAGATTTGACACCAACCATTAAGGAATATTCAGTTTTGGTAATATTAGAATTACAGTACCTTGATAAGATATATGTTAGAAAACCAAAGTTAGGATACCATAAGAAGATAGCTAAATTGATGGGAATGAAGGTAGAGGCCATGGATGCTTTGACTAAACAAAGGTACAAGTGTCAACTTACCTTGGCATTTTTTTCATAATTTCATTTTAAGACACTAAGAGGATGATCAAGGTATGGCAATTTTTGCCCTAGTAATTTACAGTATGGTGATCTTTCCAAAAACTTTGGGATATATTGAATTGGCAGTAGTTGATATGTTTAAAGAAATTGAAAGTCAGGTGATTAATCCTATTCCAACCATCCTAGCTGAGACAATCAAATCATTGAACTTTTGTCATTGGAATGGAAGATGTTTCATAAAGAGTGCACAATTACTATTTGTCTAGATAAAAAGCCATTTTAGATGCAAGAAAAGTGTTTTTTCCAACTTGTATCTTCGAAATAGAGCCCCAGTGAAAGAATTCTGTAAGAGTTGGTGGCCAACATTAAAATCCAAAGAAGAATGGGTAGCATTCTTTCAAAGGCTTAGTGATCAGGTCAAATGGATGGCACCATGGATGCCTCATGTGCCAATGCTATATCGAGGTAGAGATGACCTATGGGTACTACTTTTGGGATTATGGGGAGTGGTAAGTTACGCTCCACTAATGATGTTAAGGCAGTTTGGTGTAAAGTAATTTGTCCCTGCCATGCATGGACTTGCCTTAGTAAAATTTACTTATGGAAAGCGAGCCTATCAAGAATAGCAAAGCATTTAGTTTAGATATGAAAAAAGACTCAAAGGCTAATATTAAAACCTATTCTTGACAAAGTTACCCCCAATTACTAGATTTGGAATGCAAAGTGTTCTAGAGATATTATGCTCCCTCTAGATGATTTCTCATTCCAACAAGTGAACCCATAGGCAAAAGAACCATTGTCGAAAGTTAAGCTTGTTAATCAAAAACTTGAAGCAAAAAAAGATAAATTGAGAAAAGAAAATTTAAGACTCCGGGAAGAGATGGGACAAGTAAAATATGAAGCAAAAGCTTGGGAAAGTAGACTCAAAAAGGTTACACAAGATCAAGATATGGCCCAAAATGATCTAAAAGATTTGCATTAAGAAAACAAAAAAGTGCAAACCCAATTAAAGGAAAGAATAGGTGCTAGATTTGGTGTTAGGCAGCAAAGAAAAATGATTAAGCTTTGAGAAAAGATGTAATGTTAGAATGATAAAGCCAAGGCAAATAAAGAAAAAGCCATCAGGATTTCTTGAGAATAGTAAGAATGGGAAGGTTTGTATTCAATAGCTTTAGCAAGATTGATGGATGTCAAAAGGAGAATGTTAAGTTGAAGGCACAAATCAAAGATGAAAAAAGAAAACACTATGAAATGTAAAAGGAAAAAGAATCACTCTGCCAAATAATTGAAGAAATAAAATAGCAATTGCAAAACCACAAAACCATATTTTCACAATCATCAAAGAATGGCAAAATAGAGAAGTAGATTAAAGATACACTTGCGATCTTGAAGTGGATGCTTATATGAAGTGGAAGGCGAAGAGCTTGCGAAGGCAACAATGCATAAAGCATTTGTTTAATCAAATTTGCAAGGCAGTAAGGAAAATAAGGGAGATGGTCGAAAGAGTAGAAGCTTTAATACAAGAAATCAACCCAACTGAAAGTTAGGGGTAACGTTGTTGAACTTTTTAGCTGAAGCCAATGATCACTATAAGCAAATTAAATGTTTCTATGGCTATAATGCTAAAATGATAGACTCTCTATAATTAGAAACTTGTCAGAATCAATGAAAAGTTTTAATGTTTGAGATATGTCTTAGAGTAAATACCTCTCAATGCATTCATGCATACATTTTGGATATTTTACCTCGTTAAAATGATGTTTTCAAAATTAAAATAAAAATTATTTTGCTTTCTCAAAAATAATATGGCATCTTAGTTTTTCAAATTATGGTAATGAAAGGTTTAAGGATAGCTCAACCATTGAAAGTTTGAAATCAGTCTACTTATCACCCATACAATACATAATTACAAGTTAGAATTATGAAAAATGAATAGGTAGTTAGGATAGAGAGAATGGAAATAGCTTAGGAAGATATACGAGAATGGATAGTTGAAATGCAATAAAAGATACAAAGACAAATGATAGTGCTAAGGGAGTTAATGAAGGCGTGGCCGAAGGGAAAGGTGTTGCTAAAACCTCTACTACAAGAGAGGAAAATCAACCCCATGGAAACAACAATGTTAGAAAATAGCCATTTTACACACCTAGGTATATACCACCCCATGCTCGAGCTCCTCAACTGATGTATCCATTGCATATAGGTGGGCAACCTTATCCATTCTCGAATGTGAGCTTTTCGATTAACTAATAACCAAATCAGGGGTAATTCGAGCATAATCTAGGATTTAATTTGATTGATCCAATTTTTGTTCCCAATTTGGATAATCCCAGAGAGTAAGAGAAATTAAAGGGCATGTCTAAGTTAAGAGAGAGAAAAAAAGTCAACACAAGTATGACTTGCTAGAAGAAAGACTAAAAGCCTTTGAAGGAAGAGATATTTTTGGCATTATTGATGCAAATGACCTCAGTTTGGTCTCAAATCTAGTAATTTCACTAAAGTTTACAACTCCTGATTTTGAAAAGTATGACAGAACTAAATGCCCATTAGCCTATCTCACCATGTTCTATCGTAAGATGACAAGTCACATTGACAATGATAAGCTTTTGATCCATTGTTTTCAAGACAGCCTCACTGGGTCTACAGCTATGTAGTATGTCCAATTAGATAGGAGTCACATATATTTTTTGAAGGACCTCACTAAAGCTTTCTTCGACCAATACAAACATATATTAGGCATGGCTCCTAATAGGTTGTCACTGTAAAATATGAAAAAGAAAGCCAATGAAACTTTTAAGGAATATGCCCATAAAAGTAGGGATCTTGTTGCTTAAGTACAGTCACCTTTGACTAAAAAAAAGACAACGATGCTTTTCGTTAATCCTCTCAAAGCATCGTATTATGATAAACTTGTTGGCAATGTAATGAAAAATTTATGAATATCGTAATTTCTGGTGAAATGATTGAAAGTGCTATAAAGAATGGTAAGATCGAGACAAGTGATACCTCCAGTTCCAAGAAAGTAATTCCACTTAAGAAAAAAGATGGAGAGGCACATGTTGTGGCTTATGGGAATCAACCACCTAGAAATTTTGTCTCATATCACCCCTACCTAACCTACATGCCTTATTACCCAACCACACATAACATTTCCCAAAGTTCATACTCATATCAAGCAGTACCACCACCAAAATCCCGTAAAGGTTTCACCCTTGCATGCCTACTTACACTTCTGTACCCATAACCCAACCTATTGTCCGGTCAAATAGTTCAACAAGTAATCCTAGAGATCCAAAGGCCATTTAAGAGAAAACTTCCCTTGATCCCATTCCCATGTCTTACACTGATTTGTTCTCTTAATTGGTAGCAAACCATCTTATTGCATCTTACCGTATAGAATCGTTGAAGTACCTTAGACGGTATAATCCAAATGCTCGGTATGATTATCATGAAGGGGTTACAGGCCATTCTACAGAGAACTACATAGCTTTAAAGTATAGAGTGCAACACTTGATCAAAAAAGGATACATAAATTTTGACATCAGTGGGAAGCCAAATGTTAATGAAATCCTTTGTCAAACTATGCTGGGCCAATGATCAATGCAATAGATAATAGTATGGTAAAGCATATTAAGAGAAGTGTTGATGAAGTTAAAACCCGATGGGTCAAGTGTTTAAAAACTCAATCAAAGTTGACATGTTTCACCCAATTCCCTTAAAACAAATGATATATTAGAAAGACTGTGATACGGCCCAAACATGCATCTATCACATGAATATTGTAAGACACTCAATTCAGAATTATGGTGTGTTTCACCAAGTGCTGCAAACAATGATGAATTTATCCTTGGTAGAGTTTTATGAAAAAGATGATCAGAACATAGTGAATGCAATAGAAGAAAGGTCTTCAAGGAGTATGCCCTCTAAGTTTATGCTTAAGCTGGTGATGATTTATTGTAATGAAAAACCAAGTGTGGTGCAAGGCCAATCCTTGATGAATGAAGCAATAGGAAGATCTTCAAAAAGTATGTTCCCTAAGTTTGGGCCTAAGCCAATAACTATCTTCTGCAACCTAAAACCAAGCTTGATGAAAGAACAGCCCATTTTTTTTCCCATGAAACCTATAACAATTTGAGTCCTTAGCCTATTCCCTTATTGGAGTAATAAGATAAAGATAGAAGTATGATTATAATGTCATGGCATAAGAATCAAATGACTGTCAGGCTGCAAATGACCCAAATGCCACCAATATTGTAAATATAACTAGGGTAGGTGGAATGACGATGAATGGGAGATGTTATACTCCTAAAATGATAGAGAAGGCTCGAAAGAGAAAATAAAAGATGTTGGAAGATAGAAACAAGACTCATTTTGTTGTGGCTCAAGATGCATAATATAAAGAACCTGTCACAGAAAAAAAAGCCTATGAGTTTTTAAAGTTGATCAAATACAATCAATACAGCATAGTAGAGTAGCTTAACAAGATGCATGCTCAAATTTTTTTGTTGTCGCTATTATTGAATTTTGATGGGATTCAAAATGCCTTACTGAAAGTGTTAAATCAAGCACATGTGGATTGTAATATCTTTGTTGAGAATATTGACCATATTGTATGGGGTATTATGGCTCTGAATTTTATAACTTTTAATGATGATGAAATTTCAATAGAAGGATAAAGCAATACCAAGGCCTTTCATATCACTACTATATGCAAAGGCTGTATCATAGCTCAAGTTCTTATTGACAATGACTCTTCAATCAATGTCATACCCATGATTACCCTAACAAAATTACCTATTGATGTATCATATATGAAAACCAATCATATGATAATGAAGGTTTTTAATATGTTCGAAAAGAAGTGTTATAAGACATTGAAATACTAATGCAAATAGGGTCATGCACTTTCTCTATAGAATTCTAAGTCATGGATATTTTACCATCTTATAGCTGCTTACTGGAATGACTATGGATTCATATGGCAGGAGCTATCCCATCATCTCTGCATCAGAAAGTAAAATTTATAGTTGAGGATCAATTGATTAGTGTTTCTGGAAAAGAAAACTTATTGATAACCAAGCCCATGACTACTCCATATGTGGAAGCTGCATATGAGGCATTAGAGTGCTTTTTTAGAGCCTTTAAATTTATTAATGCAACTTATGCAAGATAAGGGTCAAAAGTGCGCACTCCACGTTTATCAAGTGCAACTGCGATGGTTGTCAAACAAACACTAGGTAAATGATGGCTTGTTAGATACGAACTTGAAAGGAATTTACAAGGAATCAAATAGCCACCAAGAGTATTTAAAAATAGGAAAAGGTTTGGATTGGGATTTAAAGTCATTGCGATAGAAAAAAAAAGGAGCCATGGTTGAAAATAGGGAGAATAGATTGGCACAACTTAAGGGATATGAGCCAAAATATGAAAGAATGATCATCTTTTACCTGTATGATACATTTCATTCAAGCAGACATATCCACCCTACTTTGCTATAGGATACACAAAGGGAGCTTATGTTGAACATAAAAGAAGTTTTTTTTGAACTTCATATCTATATGGTGAGAAATGCAGCAACAACCATTCGAAAAGATCGGCCTTTTGTTTATCCATGTCCTTTGGGTGAAGAGTTGAACAATTGGAAATCAATGAAGTTGCCAGTTATCCTTAAATCTTTCACAAAGTAATGTAGTGAGTTAATTTTTCCTAATGCTTATGCCTAACAGCATTTAGAAGAGTTTTGCATGGGCTTATCTTTCCTTTATCATTTCAATAAAATGACTAATGTTTTGTATGTGTGTTTCCTCTATTATTCCATTCATTCAAAGTTTTAATTTTCTTTTCTTTTTTTTTCCCATACATATGCCTGCATCTTTTCAATTTCACCTATTTTCAGGTTTTCAAATAATAATTACAAGGATAATCATGATGATAATCTAAGATTTGACTTCGAAAAACTTATTCACATTAATGAACTTGATAATGAAAAGGATTCAAATAAGGACAATTTGCCCCCTAATTTATTAAAACTAATGGAACAAGAAAGGACACAAATTCAACCTCATGCAAAAGCTATAGGCATAGTCAATTTAAGTGATCAAAAAAATAAGAAAGAAGTTAAGATAGGCACATCTCTTTCATACATAAAAAAAGAGAGGTTGGAAGAATTGCTTCGTGAGTTCATTGATGTATTTACATGGTCATACCAAGATATGCTAAGATTCAGTTTAGATATTATAGAACATCGATTACCATTAAAGCCATAATGTAAGTTGATACAGCAAAAATTGAGGCACATAAAACTAGATATGTTGTTAAAAATCAAAGAAGAAGTAAAAAAGAAATTTGATGCAAGCTTTTTGAAGGTAGCCAAATATTTGAAATGGGTAGCTAATGTGGTTCCAGTTCCTAAGAAGGATGAAAAAGTTTGAATGTGCGTAGGCTGTAAACATTTGAATAGAGCCAGCTCGAAAGATAATTTTTCTTCACCCTATATTGACACTATTATGGATAACACCACTAAACACTCCACATTTTCTTTCATGGGTGGTTTTTCTGGATATAACCAAATTAAAAAAGCCCTTGCTAATATGGAAAACACTATGTTTGTTACCATGTGAAGCACGTTCTGTTATAAAGTTATGCCTTTTGGGTTGAAAAATGTAGGAGCTACTCATCAAAAAGCTATAGTAACCTTTTTCCATGACATGATGCATAAAGAAATAAAAGTGCATATGGATGACATGATTGTAAAATCTTGTGAAGAAGAGGACCATGTTGCCAATCTTAAGAAATTGTTTAAAAGATTGCAAAAGTACCAACTCAAGCTAAACCCAGCAAAGTGCATATTTGGTGTTAAATCAGGAAAATTGTTAGGGTTTGTGGTTAGTGAGAGGGGCATTAAAGTTGATCCAAATAAAATACTCATCATCCAAAACTTATCTCCCCCACACATGCAAAAAGAAGTAAAGGGTTTTCTAGAAAAGTTGAATTATATTTCCTGCTTTTATTTCTAAACTTACTTTTAAACGTGACCCAATTTTCAAGTTGCTTCAGAAACATGATCCCGAAAAATGGGATGAGGAATGTCAGTATGCCTTTGAAAAGATTAAAAGGTACTTGTCAAATCCTTCAGTGTTGGTATCGTTTATTGCAAAAAAACCACTAATTTTGTATTTCATAGTGTATGACCATTCTATGGGTTGTGTACTGGCAATAAGATGAAAGGCGCAAGAAAGAGCAAGTCGTCTATTACTTAAGTAAGAAGTTCACTAAATATGAGTCTAAATCTCAATTGAAAAAAATGTACTGTGCATTAGCCTGGACAACCCATAGACTCAAGCAATATATGTTATAACATACTACTTGGTTGATAGCAAAGTTGGATCTTCTTAAGTATATTTTTGAAAAACCATCATTGTCAGGAAGGTTAACAAAATGGCAAGTCATGCTCTTTGAATATGATATTGTATATATGTCGCAAAAGGCGATCAAAGAAAGTGTGATAGCTAAATTCCTTGCAAAGCATGCAACTGATGATTATGAGCCTATGAAATTACACTTTCCTGACGAAGATTTAATGACCATATCCCAAGTAAAGAAAAAGGAACCAATAAAAAAACCGTGGAAAATGTACTTTGATGGAGCTTCAAATGCTTTAGGGCATGGGATTGGAGCAATTTTGATATCCCGTGATAGAAATTATTATCCAAGCACTGCAAGGTTGGATTTTAATTGCACCAACAATGTGGCAGAATATGAAGCATGCATAATTGGCCTACAAATGGCAATTGAAAGGAAAATTAGAGTGTCAAAAGCCTAGGAAGACTCAGCCTTGGTAATCTATCAACTACAGGGTGAATGAAAAACAAGAGATTTAAAGTTGGTATGATACCAAAGGTATCTGGTATATTTGATCAAACAATTTCAAAAGGTCCAATTTTGTCACATACCTTGGAAAGATAATTAAATGGCTGATGCTCTGGCTACATTGGCTGTAATGTTTAAAGTGGGTGATAAGATGGAAATCTAACCTATACAGTTAAATGTGCAAATATCACTAGTATATTGTTTAACTATTTAAGAGAAGATTGATGGCCTGCCTTGGTACTACGATATCATGTAATATGTCAAGCACCAACAATACCCAAAACATGCACCAAAAAATGACAAACGAATTATCAAAAGATTGGCTATGGGATTTTTCTTTGATGGAGAAATTTTATACAAGAAAAGTCAGGATCAAATGTTATTAAGATGTGTGAATACTGTTGAAGCCAAAAAAATACTACAACAAGTGCATGAAGGAACTTGTAGAGCATATACAAATGACCATATGATGGCTAGACAAATCAAAAGGGCAAGTTATTATTGGTTGAAAATGAAAAGTGATTGTATCAATTATGCTAGAAAATGCCATAAATGCTAGATTTATGTAAATAAAATTTAGGCTCTTCCCATCCCTTTATATGTTCTTGCACCTCTATGGTCATTCTTCATGTGGAGGATGGATGTAATTAGACCCAACACTCTAAAAGCTTCAAATAAACATCGATTCATCTTTGTAATGATTGATAATTTCATAAAATGGATCAAAATAACTTATTATGCTAATGTGACAAGGGCAGTGGTATGCAAGTTTATAAAAAAGAAGATAATATGTCAATATGGCCTTTCAGAAAAGATTATTTCTGATAATGCTCATAATTGAATAACAAGATGTTAATGGATGTTTATGCTCAGTTTAAAGTGAAGCACCATAATTTAGCTCCATATCATCGAAAGATAAATAAAGCAGTAGAGCTACCAATAAAAATATTAAGAAGATAATAGAAAAAATGATTGATACTTATAAAGACTGGCATGAAAAGTTACCTTTCGCATTGTATGTTTATAGGACATCACTGTGCACATCTACTAAGGCCACTCCTTTTTCACTTGTATATAGGATGGAAGTTATGCTGCCAATCGAGGTGTAGATTGTTTTTTTAAGGATCTTAATGGAAGTAAATTTAGAGGAAGTGAATTAGGTCTGAAATTACTATGAGCAACTAAACTTTATTGAAGAAAAAAGGCTCATAGCTTTTTGCTATGGTCAGTTGTACAAAAAAAATGATGCGAGTATATGACAAAAAAGTTTGATTTAGGCATTTCCATGAGAGAGAATTGATTTTAAAGAAAATTCTTCCAAATGAGCATGATAATCGAAGAAAATGGATGCCAAATTAAGAAGATCCATATGTGGTCAAAAAAGCTTTTTCAGGTGAAGCACTGATTTTGGCAAAGATGGATGGGGATGATTTGCCAAACTCGATAAATTTAAATGCTATTAAAAAATACTTTGCCTAAAAAAGAGACACAAAAAAATTTAAAAAAAAAGAGTAACAAATAGTAAAAAGAAAAAATTAAAATAAATGAGGACTCATAATTGAAAACCTAAAAAAGGTAGTTTAAGTCAAAAGAAAGGATCGAAGTTGAAAACTTAAAAAGGTGGCTTAGATGTAAAAGAAATATCCTAATACTAGGGAGCAATGTCTAATACAACGAACTTAGAAGGATCAGGTGTATTAATGGAATAGGTTTTTAAAAGAAATAATTTTGGAATATTGTTCATGATTGTCTGAATTTCACTGTTTGAATACAATTTTCTTATTCAAACTAGTGTTCAAACTTCTCACTAGACACATCTTTGTACCTTTCTTTAATAAATATTCACCTTTCTCTAATTTACCTTACTTTTTAGTAATCTTCATTTTCTCAAATAGAGGAAATGCTAATTCATTACCCTATTCATAAAATTTGGAATATGATAAATGATTGATAATATTTGTAAAAGATTTTACATTACTTTCTGAAAATCAAGGATAACAAAGTTGAAAAAAAAAAACAACAACAAACAAAACAAAACAAAAACAAAAACAAAAAAAGATAAAAAAACAACAAAACAGGATAAAAAATAAAAAAACAATAAAACAAAAATAAAAAAAGGAAGATTTGGAAAAGCATCTTTTTTCAAATTCATCAAATCACAGTAAAACCTTGTTGGAAGTAGTGTTGGATAAGGATACCAGTAAATGATCATAGCAGTTCACAAGGAAGCAGCTCTTAAAATATACAAAACAGAAATCGAGATTGGTTATTTTAGAAAAAATAAAAATTAGAAAGGATTGACTTAAGGAACCTTGTCACTACAATTTGGATGCATCATATTGGTTTCTAATAATACTTGCATTACATTTATTGCATTCATGAATTACGTTTAATATATTCTTTAAAAAAATTTGAATTTTATTCTTTTTAAGGAAAAATCATTCAAATAAAAAACTAGAATGTGAAAAATGATTTTGAAACAATCATAACTTATGAAATCCTTGAAACATAACATCATGAGTCATTTCCAAACCAGTTTTAAAATAAAAAGAAATAAAAAGAAAAGAAAAATAAGATTTTAAAGTTTCAAAGCCTCTATTCAAGAGGAACCATTTTCAAACAAGATTTCAAAGTTTCTATTTAGGATGAGCCATTTTCAAACAAGACTTTTAGAGATTCAAAACCTCTATTTAAGAGGAAGCCATTTTCAAAGTTTCAACACCTCTATCATAAAAAGCATACAATGATTTTTTAGATTTGTAAGACCTCCGAGCATAATCTCGAAGACCTTAGGGCATAATTTTTAAGACCTTCAGGTAAAACATTTTAAATTTTAAAGTTTAAATACCTCTATTATGATGAGCTTTCAAAGATTTTTAAGATTTGTAAGACCTCTAGGCATAATTTGTAAGTCTTCTAGGCAAGATTCATAAGTCTTTCGAGCTGAATCTATTTTAATTTCGAGATTTGTAAGACCTCTGGGTATGATCTCTTGTTTTATTTCCAAATGTTATTGAGTTTTCATTTAAATTTGTTTACAAATGGTCAAGTTTATTAATTCACAAAAAAAAAAAAATAAAACATAACAGAAACAAGATTTTCAAAGTTTCAAAGCCTCTATTTAGGGGGAGCTATTTTTAAAGTTTCACAACCTTTGTTTAGGGGGAGCCATTTTAAAGTTTCAAAGCCTCTGTTTGGAGGGAGCCATATTCAAAATTTCAAAGCCTCTGTTTAGGGGGAGCTATCTTCAAAGTTTCAAAGCTTCTATTTATGGGGAGCCATTTTCAAAGTTTTAAAGGCTCTGTTTAGGGAGAAATTTTCAAACAAAATTTTATTTTTAAAAGTTTCAAAGCCTGTGTTTAGGATGAGCCATTTTCAAACAAGTTTTTTAAAAAAAAAAACTCCCTCAAAAGCATCATTCGAACAAAATTATTGTCTTTATTTGTATTATTTCTTATTCTCAGAAATATGCAAAGAGGGATAACTTTAGACATCGAATTTTGTCTGAAACATTTTAGTATGGTTAACCCAAGCCTATTTACAACCCTTTAAAAACCCATAAAATGCATCGATATTTAGGCCCAATAAAAAAGAGACCCACATGATTAATGTCAAATTTTTTTGCATGGGATTTATATGAATGATACCTTTTCACATTGATGTATGAAAAATAAAGAATAAATGAAACGAGTAAACCTTAAAGTCAACTTTGATCAAAATTATACAAAACTTAGTCAAAATGAATAGAACTGGAATCAATTGTAAAATTTCACAACCTAATTGGAATCAATGTGGTTTAAAATTAAATTTGGTGATTTTTTTAAAACACTAAAAATTTTATTTCATTAGAGAAACGCAAAATTACTAAAATACCTCTATAAGGGTATTTTTGTAATTTGGCCTTTCTTAGCTTGAATTTTTATGAAACTTTTCATATCTTAATCTCATAATATTTCATTATTATTGGTGCATTTGAAATCATAGTTGTACCTCAAAAAGTATGAAATTATGAAAATACCCTTATAAAGATATTTTCGTAATTTGGCCTTCTTGAGCTTGAATTTTTATGAAACTTTCTAGATCTCAATTTTATAATATTTCATGATTTTTGGTGTTTTAAAATCTCAAAAATGAGCATGAGAACATTGATTTCTAAGAAAATGGCCTAAATATTGAAAACTTTACACTAGGGGTAAAATGGTCTTTTCATGGGTTTAAAGGATATAAAAATCCAACCTTTGTAGAGAATAATGTGGACCATTGGATTTTTTATTGATCTTGATCCAATGGCCAAAGGTGGTTCCTTGAAAAGAAAAAAAAAAAGTTTTAACCCTTAGATAAGATTTCATCCAAGGGTCTATATTCACCAAGAATGAGATATTTTGGAGGCGGGTTGACTCTTGAAAAGTGAAAGAGGGTCTGTCGAGGAGATTGGAGAGGAAGGTACTAGCAAAAAAAAGAGAACATAAAAAAAAAGAAAAAAACTACAAAAAAAAAAGAAAGCTAGCCAAATAAAGGTAGTGTGAAAGAGAAGGGAAAAAGAAAAAAGAAAAGGAGAAGATTCTACCGAAAATGAGTAGGAAGCTATGAAGGAAGAAAAAAAAAAGAAGTTACCAACAAAAAAAAGAGGGGGAAAAGTGGGAAGAAAGCATTTCTTTGAAGGAAAAAGGGAAAGGAAAGGTAGCATTTTTTATCTTTTTTATGGATGTTGTCATTTCCATGAACAAAGCTCTCTTTTCTTTTATGTTTGCTGCCTTAACCCCCATTGTATGCTGGTTTGTTTGATGCAAATTTGTTAGTTTCATTGGATTGGTGTCCATTTTTACTGCTATTTTCATTTTCTAATTAATGCTTTGTATGTGAAAGTAATTGCTAATGTAGTTCCAAGCTTGTTTTTATGTATTGATGCTATAAGTATTATGGTTGGTTTGTGTTTTGAATAGTTTCTTAGAAAACAGCTAGTTAGAAGAAAGGTAGTGGCAATTATGGCCTAGAAAACTCCACCAATAATTTAAAAAAAAAAAAGAGAGAGAAGAAAAAGTCTTCAAAATATAGATACTAGGACATGTAGTTTTAAGACTTGTCAAAGTCCCCTTTTTATCACAATTAATGACCTTTAAACAAATAAAATATTGCATGGGAAGTTGACGTTACTTTAAGATTGGATGGTGAAGAGCCATAAGTTTTCATTTTACTTGAATAATGAACAAAAGTTTCAATACATGACTGAAATATGCTTGTTCTCCATAATGTCTCTTTTCATGCATGACTCATCATTCAAAGTTATGCACACTTCTTTTACAATTCAAATTTCCTTTTTTAGACTTCTTGTGAGTGGATCTATATGCTTATCATTGATTTTTTATGCAATTTAAAATTTTATATTCCAATTTATTCTTAGAGTAATTTGTTCTTCATATATGTTAGATTTATGCAAAATTTATTAATAATAAAATGAATAAAATTTCTCGAGAATGATATTTTAGAGAAATTTGAGTAATGATTCTCTAAAATGTCTAGGTGAGGATATTTTTCTAAAAATACTACCAAAGTAATGGAGTATTTAGGAAAATATTCAATACAAAAAAGTTTCATTTGTCTATTTTTCTAAAATTTTGATAGATATTAATAATAATGTGTAATGACTCTTTTAGTAATGAAATTGATATAATTAAAGTTTAAAAATTCGATTAAAAAATAATCAATTAAGAAAGAAAGGAAAAAGTGAATGAAATTTTCGAGGATGAGATTCTGAGGAAATTCGAGTAGAGATTTTTAAGAAATCCCTAAGTGAGAAAATTTTCTAAAATATCACCAAAGTATTAGGATATATAGGAAAATTTTCAACAAAATTTTTTATTTACTTTGTTCCTTTCAAAATTTTTAGTGATAATTGGAAAATAAGTAAAGAGGATTAAAACATAATCAAAATATGTTTTTCGTATGCATATTCTACTTGATTGTTCATAGTACATAGTTTTAAATGCAAATAAAATTTTCAATGATGGGACCTCAAGAAGTCTGAGCGGTGATTCTTGAGAATTTTCTATGTGAGAAAAGATTTCTAAAAGTTATCAAAGTATTAAAGTATTTAGAAACTCTTTTCAATATAGAATTTTTTAATTAATTCAAGCAATTCTCGTAAAAAGACAAAAGAAAATTTAATAATAAAATTAGGTATGATAAGTTTCGATGATGGGACTTCGTGAAGTTTGAGTAGTAATTCCCGAGAATTTTCTATGTGAGAAAACTATTCTAAAAATTGTCAAAGTATTAGAATATTTAGAAGTTTCTTTTCAACACAAAAAATTTTCATTTTATGATTATTTTGTATAATTTGAACAAGATTTCTTAATAAATAAGAGTGTTTTTAGGAAATAAATGTATTTGTGGATAATATTGTTAATACTTGACTTTTAATATTTTTTTTTTAAATAAACGAAAAATCTCCAAAGATCAAATCCTAAATAAATCTGCGTAGTGATTCTTTAGGAATCTTTAGGTAAGAAAATCTATCTAAAATGCCACCAATGTATTGAAGCATTTAAATTGATTTTCGATAAAGATTTCTCGTTTTCAAAATGGCATAAAAATGAGATTTAGAAAATACTATTTATTTTTAAAATTATATATATCATATTTTATGAAAATAAATATAAACCATCAATGATAGAAATTTTGAGAATTCCAAGTAGTGATTCTTAAAAATTTCTTAGGTAAAATGGTTCCTTTTAATATTGCCAGAGTATTGGAATATTTTTAATAATTTTTCAATATAAAGTTCTTATTTATTTTTCAAGCTTACTAAAAATTAGATATATGTTTTTAAATAAACTAGGAAAATTAATCTTTAGATACCAAAATTAAGACCATTTTAATCAATATTGAAAGATAACACATAATTAATTGGTACCATTTTAAACCAGCGCTGTGAGGGTGCTAATCCTTCCTCACGCGTAACTGACTCCCAAACCCAAATAGTTTTTTGCAGACCTAAAAATTATCTTTTTAATAAATTTTAATTAATTTTAAAATTTTTATTAAAGGATAAGTTTTAATAGGCGGTCAATCACACTTAGCTAAAAAAGATTGATGGCAACTTCATTCATTTGTTTTCAAATTTATTTAGTAGTCCCTAAAATTGTTATGACATTTACGAATCTTGAATCTTTTTGTGAACCTTTGAATCTTTACGAATCTTGAATCTTTTGTGAACGTTTGAATCCTTGTGAATCTTGAACATTTTCTGAATCTTTGAATCTTTTGCGAATCTTTACGAATCTTGAATCTTGCGAACCTTTGACTTTTTATGAATCTTTCAATTCTTGCATATCTTTCAATTCTTGCTTTGAGAACTTGCGAATATTTGAAATCTTGCAAAACTTTGAATTTAATTATGAATCCTTGAATTTCAAATTGTGAACTTTTGAATTTCAAGTTACGAACTTTTGAAAAGTGTGCAAATTATAAATTTTTATTTCAAATGAGAATTTTTTTTCATTTTATTTTAAGTCAGATTCGAATGTAATGGGTGTCTATGTCTTTGCACAATTCTTATTTCATAAAAAATGTGCAAAGAAGGGCAGTTATAGACACTCAATTCTATTTAGCAGTTTTTTTTTATATTATTAGGTCTCGAATTGCATTTTGATACTGGATTTTAAAAGCCATTTTATGCCCAAATTTAAAGTTCCAAAAGTGTTTTTTTATTTTATTTATGTTTTGTTATTTGGGAAAAAGAATATAAATTTTGATTTTTTAAAGTTATTTAAATTTGAAATTTAAAGGTTGAGTTTGATTTTGGTATTTCTTGAGAATCAAGTTTCTACAAAAAGAAAAAGAAATTTTGGCAGTATCTTGATAGATATAGTTGGCATTAAAATTTTTTTAATTGAAAATGGATTCAATCCTTATATAAAGAGCTCAATTCTTAGTCAGAAATCACCGACAATCAAAAAATCAAGAAGTAATAGAGACAATTTGAATCATCAAGCAGCAAAGAGCTTTAAGTTTCAAGGGAAAAATTTTTAGACTTGAGAGAGAAATGAGAAAGAATTTTTCAAGGTTTTGGTTTTTTAGCTTAAATACTAAGAGCAAACAACATTATTTGGAGGATGCTCAACTCGCGTCTATACCCATTTGACCCACTTCCTGACCTAACCAAATCACAAGTCTTCTTTTTTTATTTTTTTTATTTTCTCTTTTATTTTTTAATGTTTTAGTACTTTTAACTATGATTGAATTAAAAGTGACAAGAAAACGAAAAAGAAAAAAAAAAGAGGCACTTTGGTAGGATTTTTATTATTATATTTTTGTTATATTTGTTTGCATGATTTATTATGATATTTTTACATGATATTTTGCATGGAATTTAATTATTTGCATTATTTATTATGATTTATTTTTGCATGATCTTTGCATGTTTTAATTATGATATCATTACATGATATTTTTCTATGATATTTTGATAGTATTTTGTATGACAATATTTTGCAAATAAATAAAAGGAATTGAGATTTTATTTTTAATAAGATATTTAATGAATTCGATGATGAAGACTTTTTAAGTAAACAATGAGTTTATCTTGAATACTCTTGCTTGTTGGTGAAAGCCTACAGATTTTTTTCTAATATTTAAATATCAAAACCAATAAAAAACTATTTTTGATTAAGGTTTAGATAAGATAATAATTGATTAATTTGGTACCAATTTTGAGCACTATAGGGGTGCTAAAACTTTCCCTACATGTACTCGACTCTCAAATTTAGTTCTATTGATGTATATCATAACCTATTCTTTTTAGGGACCCTTAGTTTAATTTTAGTACAACTTTAAAAAGGATAAATTCACATAGGTAGCCAATCGCACCTAGATAAAAAAAAAAAAAAAAGATTGGTGGAGAGTCTATTTTTTTGTGTCTAATGGGCATATTCTTGGATTTGAACATTATGATATGAGTTTTCAATGTACATATTAATTGGTCAATTGCCAATTTCGAGCTCATGGATATTGAAAAACTCCAAACTTGACTTCAAAATTTTATCAAAACTTTATTTCTCCACCATTGTGCAACCTAAATATATATATCTCTATCATTTACCACTTTTAATTGGTCATAACATTTTAGATACATAATAAATTCAAATTTTATTCACAAGACCAATATGCCTATGTACAATAGGAGTCCTTAGTATATTTAATTCTAATTTGAAATGCTTTCACAGTCATTTGTGGTCAATATGTTTATATCAAAATCACCGTGCCAAAACAAGTCATGAAACATTATTCCAAAAAATCATTTTGCATGAAATAGCATCATTTGGTTTAAACTTATGATCATCATGTAACACATTTCAACAAAAAATTTTACTATTTATATATGAATAGTAATTTTGTTATAAAATCCTTATGCTTTCCCGTTATTCTATTTTGACTAGAAAATTCAATAATGAAAAAGTATATAACTTTTTTTATATTCAAAACCATTTTTTTAATCCATTTCAATAATTTTGCACTATCACCTGCTAGAATTTCAAATCCATTCCAATCGAACTTTTGGAATTATCAATTAACAAATTTCAACCAAAGCCATGTAAAAGTAATCATGAAACTAAATTCATGTAACAAGATGAAACAACGAATTAGTTGCATACTTGAACACCAACAAATTTGCGACACTTTTACAATTTTCTTTTGATGCAAAATGAAAATAAAAAATCATTTGGATATTTGAACTTTCCATGCATGTTTCAAAAGTTGGTTTTACCAAATTCTTTTCCTTGTATTTTTCTCATACAAAATATGAATTTCACATAATTGCCTTTAAATTGTTAGAAAAATTATAAAGATTAAATTATATATAAATACCTTTTGGTTTGAGGCAAGTTGAAAATGACTATTGAGGTTTAAAAAGTGACACTTAACTACCTTATAATTTGTTTTTTTTTTTAACATAAAATCATTACTTTTTTTGTTTTTTTTTTATTTTTTGGTTTTTTCCTTCTTCTTCATCATCAATTCATTCTTTCTCTTTAAAATCAGATAAATGAAGTTCTCCATCTTTTTTTTCATCTTTTTTTTCATTGTTTCCAACTTTCATAAACGTATCTTACTCCTTTTCTACCTTTAAACTTTGCAACTTATTTTTCTTTTAAATTTTGGTTAACCAAAACCATACCATATGGATTTGTCATGAAATTCTAAATTCTAATCCATTTCTTTATTTGTGACATCTTTTTTGAATCTTTTCATTTTTGTAGCAACAAAATGCATATTAAACATATCTTATTGTCTGAAAAAAAAAAAAAAAAAAAAAAAAGTTCAAAACCCAATTCAATGATCCATTGAAAATTAAAGTAATTGAGTTTGGTGAAAATAGAGATAATGACACAATTAAGCAATACATTGCTACTTCTTGATTTCAATGGTGAGAGTATTAGAATTGAACCCATCCCTTTCAATTTGGCTTTGTTTTTTAATTGAAAATTTATTAATGCATTGGATTCAATTAAAAAATTTTTTTTGAGTTTTCATGTTTGAAGAAAGATAGAGGCGGGTAAGATAATTAGAAGAATAAATTATGAAAAATGAGATTCAATGGATGGTATCTAGTTGTTGGCCATTATCGAATTTGCAAAATGAAAAAGAAGGGAAATGAAAAAGGGAAAAAAAGATTTTATTCAATTTGCTTAGCATGATGGCAGTTTTCCCATATATTTGTAAAAATATTTTATAGTATGGAAGAGATGTAAATGAGTGGTGGCTTAGTGGGTAAAGTTCGAAGAGGGAATGGGAGAAAGCTTGAGAGGATGGTGATGAAAGGTGAATTATGGCTTGATGGGTAAAGTTAGAAGAAGAAAGGAAAGGAAGTTAAATTTAATGAAGCTAAAGATAATGTTAATGGAGTAAAATACAAGGAGGTTAAGTGTTACATTTTAAATATCATGGGGCAAATTTATTTTGACTCTAACCACAGGTTAGTTATATGTAATTTATCTAAAAATAAATAAGATTATAGAAATAAAAAAAAATTGACTTTGAGATGTAAAAAATACTTTTTTAATGGTAATTATATCTTTAAGATATAATAAAATCTCAAAATTTTCAAACAAAAATAGTGAAATTAGTTATACTGAAATATTTATTTATAATAAATGAATAAATATAAAATTTTTATTCAAATAATTATTATTATTTACATAATTATAACTTATATGAATAATCATATATTTATATTCAAATTATTATAATTATTTATTACATAATAATTATTTTTATTCAAATATAATTATTTAAAATATAAATAAAATTAATATAAAAATTAAATTTATTTACTAATAATTAAATTATTTTATCCAATATAAAATACACCATATTTTAAATTATTAGCATTTTCAGCACCATCCATATCCAAATGCAGCCTTAGTCCATTAATTTCATCCTTCATGAATCCTAGACGTACATCGCACAAACTTAAATTATCTTCATCTTCATTGGAATCTTAGTTCTTTCTTTTATGTTATCCTCTTTGTTTCGTACTAAAACCTAAAATCTCTCACAAACTTTGACAACTGCTCCTAGCTGTTATTGCTTAATCAAAAGCAACCCCGCCGTTGGATCAAGAGTCAATTGCAGAAGCCCTTTTAGTTGTTTGTTCCCATGCAATCATGGTCCCGAAAAACCCACTTTATCAGGGACCTGATGCTGGGGTGCATCATGTTCCTTGTGGCCTGAAAAAGCGTAGGAGAGCAATGGTAGGACCTCGTTGTCCTTCCCTCCAAGCGAGGCACTAAGACAACCCAGATGGACTGCACTCTTTACGAGATTTGATTGTTTGACCATAATCCACTCTCATCATTCGTCATGCTGAGGGCCACTCCAGATTCTTATGAATTTATCAACCTGGATGCCATGCCATTTTCAATGCCCACGTGCGGATCTATCCGTTGAAATAAAATAATTATAAATACTTCAAAATTAAAAAATCAAAAATTTTTTTTGAATATCTTAAAATTTTTCATAATCACTTAAAAATAAAAAAAATAAAAAAATTCTGAATACCTCTAAAATTTTCTCATATGTATCTTGTATATCAATAAAATTAATAAATCTATTAATAATTTTTATACATATTATAAATAAATATTTCAAAAAGAATTTAGATCCATCACTATCGATGCCAATGCCATCCTCCCCTCCCCACCTCATGAAATTTGCTTGATTCTGTATATAATTTGGTACATGGCTAAAGCTATAAAGGCCAACAGGTTTCAATTTAAAATTTGAAGTTTTTCACTAAATATCTGCTTTTGGACATTCCTCAATGGATCCCTCGTTTTATTTTTAAGTTCACCTTTGAAGCTAAACAAAGATAAGATCATATTGTTCCTGTCTTTTGTAATAGGGTGTTCGTGTAGCAATCTTGTTTACAAATCCGAATATCAAAAGATTTTGAGTTTTCAAAAGGTAAAGGAGGAGAAAAAGAAAAGAAAAGAAAGACTCTAGATTTTAATTTTAAAGTGACAAAAATTGAACTTTTAATTATATGAGATAGATGAATTAATATGTCTTTTGCTGAACTTTAGGCTGATCTTTTAAAAGAAAATAAAGAACATAAAAACAATCAGGTTTGTATGAACGGATTCAAGATGTTGTGTGGCGGTATCGTGAAGCTGAAGCTTGATTTTTCACCTGTCTTTGTTGGTAGATAATTACTTCTATAAAGAGGAATAATTTTGAAGCAACGTGTGCTAATTAACTGAATTTAGCAATAAAACCTGTTTTTTTTTTTAATCAAATTCACTTAAAAGTTTATATTAACAATTTAATTGAAAATTTGCGTTATATAATATTTCTTATTTTATTTAAACTTCAATAATAATAATAATAATTGAATTAAAAGTTTCATTATATATATCAATTTATTTTTAGTATGAATTTGCAATATTGAAAGTTTATGATAAAATAAAAAAAAATCTTAACTTACGTTATCAATTTGAAGCAAAAACATTAAAATAATTGGTATCTCAAAAAGTTTTTAATCTAAATTCAAAGCGGCAAATTGACCCATCAACTTTAGTTTGACTATGAAAGCTTGAAAATTAACAAAAAAAAAAAAAGAAACAATAATATAATATAAAAATAATAATAAATATAATTTAAAATTTTAATAAAATTATATATATTAAAAAAATTAAAAAAATATATTTATAATTAACATATTAATTTTTTATTTTACACATTTTTAATATAATATAAATATGATATAAATATATATATTATAATCTACCTGAAACCTTCATTTTCTTGTTGGAAATTAAAGGGGAAGAGGAAAGAAAAAAAAGGACATTAGGGTATCATCGGAAGATCATCGTTTCTAACGCTAAAACTTGGAACCTAAAGGAAAATTAATGATGATTTTTTAGAGTGGGCCATGGCGAACTGATCCACAGCCCTTGCTTCGAGGAACTGCCAGATGTACGGTAAAACGTGGGCAAATAGGGCACTTTATTCACCTGGCGGTTTTTTGAGCCCTCCTGGCGACGCGTGATCCTCAGGCTACTTACTGTTGGCTGCCCAAAGCATCCGACGTTCGGCTAAGGCATTAAGTGTTGCATTCAATATTTGTCTGGTTTTTTAATCCAAGAAGCAAAGCCGCCTCACCAGGGAATTTTCATTTGAACTGCGTATCTTGATAAAGTATGCATTCTATCTCTCTATCTTGTAATTGTAGGTTGCACTTAATTTTCGCGGACAGGGGTTAACTTGATGATGAATTTAGTTAGCAAAATTTTACCTAATCAAATATATTTGTTCGGCCTATTCAAATTTAAATTAGGCTAATTTTATTTGATAAAAAATCAATAATTTCATTTCTTCATCTAAATTTGACATGATTTTAAATTCAAATTATTCAAAATTAAATAAAGTATAATTTAATTTTTATAAAATATTAATATAATTAAAAATAATAAATATAAGTACATAATATAAATTGATATAAAAAAGTATTTAAGTTAATTACTTCTAGTATTTTTAGAGTTTATATTTTTACATATACAGATAAAAGATATATATGCATATGTTTTAAATGAATTTTAATACATATTACTTTAGATTATGTTCTGAAGGAGCAATTTTATTCTGAAGTTTATTGAAGGCTGAACTTTTTGTTGCACATTAATGGTATCGAATTTGCAATTTTTCTTTTATGTTGAAATTCTGACAGACATTGGATATTTGTTGTACTAATCTATTATTATAGATTTATAGTATTTTTAATTCTTAATTTTTTGAATAATATATTAGAATATTTTATACGTAGTATTTTTAATGAATCCAAAAATATCTAAAAGGATATATAATCAATTTTTTTGGAAATTTAAGTTAGTATTTCTAGCAATTCATTGAAGAAACTTTTAAGTCTTAATTTAATCCTCTCTCAGACATTTAAGTTAATTGAAGCAAAACATTCAAGCACTTGACTTAACAATTAATATACATAATTTTCTTATTCAAAAAGTAAAATTCAATTTTTTTGTCCAATAAAAAAAAGTCAATTCAATTAAATTCTCTCTTAATCTTTTTATTATAATGAATTACAAAACATAAAGTAACCCAAAATATTATGAACTTGAAATGATTCCAACTTAAACTAATTCAAATTAAAAGTAACTTTTAAATGAATTGAATTTATTTTGATCTAAACCTGAAATAATTTTATTTTTTTCTTAATCTAAAATTACCAACTTAAAATAATCTAATTCAAACCTAACTCAATTCTACGATTTTGCTACCTCTACATTGAAGCAATCATTGGAGACAACTCAAAATAATCAAATTTCTATCCAAAAAAATAATAAAACAAATCACGCCTTTGGGTATGACTTGGTAGCGTGGTTTAATATAAGACAATGATAATTCAGTCTTGAGATTATATCAACAAATCGCTCAACCCAAAACTTGTTGGTTAAACCGGGATTTGATGTCAAATTTATTGTTTTGTTATTTTTGCATTTCAATGAAAACTATAATTTTAATTAGATCATTAAATTTTTATTTATTTCGTTAAAATCATTGAAGTTTACATATATTAGATTTGATCATTTGATAAATTTCATTCAAATTAATTGATAGAAAAATGATATACCTAACGTGTCAATGTCAAACCTCTATCAATTAACTAATTAAATACTTATAATTTATAAAAAAAATTTTCATTTTGATTTTTTTCTCTCTCTCACTACCCTTTTCCCTAAAGAGAATCACACGAAATGCAGTTTTAGAAGAAAATAGCAATTGGGTTTCTAATTGGATCTACATTAATCAAACTCTTTTTATCAGAATCCAACTCAAAGAAGGAAAAAAAATAGATTAAATAGAGTTTGAAAATAAATTTTGATAATGAAAGGACGTCGGACAAGCGACGAAGGATAGCGGATCATCGAGTGGTGGAAGATGGTGGCCTACGGTGGTGGCTAGATTTTCTTTTGGAAGAGAGTAGTGAGAGAGTGAAACCTCAGAGAGAGAGAGAAAATCACAATGAAATTTTTTTTTCTCATATTATAGGTATTTAATTAATTGATGGTACAAATGATGTTATATTGACATAATAATCATGTCATTTTTTATCAATTAATTAGATAAAATTTATCAAATGATCAAATCTAATATATCTAACAAATTTCAATAATTTAAAAAAACAAATTAAAATCATTGATTTGTATGAAATTACGGACATAATTCAAAGATGATAGGTAAAATTTACTCAAATTAGTCTGAGGGTAACAGAGTCGTATTATATATAAGGGTGTAAATGATACATTAATATTTGTAAGTTATTCAGGTTCGATTCGAATAAAATTTGAATTCGGTTCGATTATTATCAAGTCGAGTTCGAGCTCAAGTAATTAGACTCATCGATCGAGTCAAGTTCGAATATTCTTATGCCTGACTCGAGTAACTCACGAGCTTAATAGAGCTTTTATATTTAAATATATTTTTATTATTTTAATTAATAAAATATTTCGAATTCGAGTTTAAGCTCGAGTATAAATAATCTAACTCTTGTTAGTTATACAAATCGAACTTATTTTTATATATTAATTGAGCTTAATCAAACGAGTTTGAATAACTCGATTTTGATCACGAATCGAATTCAAGTTAAAAAAATAAAACTCATCGAATTCAAATCGAGTATCAAATCGAAAATTAAAAATTGAATTTGATCTTGAATTTAAATTCGAACTTTTTACTATATTAACTTATTTAATAATAAAATATTAAAAAAGTCCACATACGTCGAAGATTTTTTTGTTGCCGTCGGATTAGACCCTTAATTATACATTTAGCCATTAGGAGGGAGGCACGTGACAAGGTGGAGTGGGGTCAGCAGAATCGATCCTTTGCTTGCAGGAGGAGAGTGAGTGGGGCCCCCACTGGTTTTTGGGCCCGTAACTGGAGTATGCACTTTCGGTATGCCCTTCTCTTCTTTATCGAAAAACCCACAAAATTTTTATTCTCTCCTCTCCTCTTGTGGGTTGGTCAGGTCAAACACGAGTCTGTGCTTTTAGTGTGACGCCTACGCCTGTATTTTTTACGTACTCTAACCAATGATCCCACGGCTCAGGTTGTCCCAACAGGACGGCCATGGTGACATCACGGCCCTTGAATTTTCTAGCTGAGTGTTAGTCAAGGTGCTAATAAGCGGGCCCCGTGTCCTTAGATTGGACAGCATTGTGGTGGCCCATAAAATATATTGTTTTAGCTCACCGACCCCTTGGAATGGAATGGACTCTGTCTGTGTACTCATGCCTTTTTCTTCCTTCTTATTCACAGCCTCCTTTCCTTGGCTGACAAACCATTCCATTTCTGATTTCCCCCAACAGTCTCTTCTCTCTTCTTCTACCTATGTGCTCTCTCTCCCTTTTTCTATAGGTTTGGGTGGCATATTTAGAATTGAATGAAGTGTTAGTGAAGAGAAAGAGTGAGCAGATATCATTTTTTCCTTTGCACATTTGGTTATTCTGTCTCTGTTGGGTACTTTTTTTGTTTAATGGGTCTTGCTTCTCTCCAAGTTTGCTTGGATTCATCTGACTGGCTGCAGGTATGCCTGTTCCATGCATTTTCAAAGCTATATTAAGTCTTATTATAAGGTAGCTATATTAAGTCTTATTATAAGGTATCTTTCTTTCTCTTCATCATCGTTATGCTTAGGGAGATATTTAGCTCCAATGACAATGACTCCATGCATTTGAAACAATGTTAATTACAGGAATTTGATTTGTGTTTGAACGCTGAAATGGCATGAAAGATTTTGGACTAATATGAAAGAAAGAAGCAGCAAGAAGAATGTGCGGGGAAGTAATGAAAACACATTATTGTACTTCTCTGATATACTAGTAATATAGTTAGTATTTTTTGCATTCAGATAATCAAGACGGATATAAGAAAAGGATAAAGGAATATCTAGTCATTGCATTATCTGCTGCCTGAAAAAGGACAAAGAATGTCTAGTGGCTGTTAACATTATAAATTACCGGTTTGAAAATTGAATTAACAATTCTGACGCATTTTCCACTACTTGCTTGTTTTCCATGTTTAGGGAACGATTCACGAGGTGTCTGGAATGGATTCTTCATCCCCATCTGGGGATATGCTCACATGCTCAAGGCCATTGATAGAAAGGAGTCTAAGACCCCAACACGATCAAACTCTCAAGTGCCCCAGGTGTCATTCCACGCACACCAAATTTTGCTATTATAACAATTACAGTCTCTCCCAGCCGAGGTACTTTTGCAAGACTTGTAGGAGGTACTGGACCAAAGGAGGGACGCTAAGGAACATTCCTGTTGGTGGAGGCTGTAGAAAGAACAAGAAAGTTGCTACTAAAAAATCAAATGATCGATCAGCCAACAACAAGCCTGGATCATCTTCTCATAATCCCACTGATCTTAACCTTTCATTTCCTGAAATGCAGCTTTCTCACCTTAATAACATTCTTGGTACTCATGGAACTAATACTAACTTCACGGAGAGCAAATACAATTCTCTGCTTGAAAATCCAAGGCAGATTGATTTCATGGAGAGTAAGCTTGAAACCATAGTTGGGAGCTCTAGGAACTATGATTTTATGGGGAATGGTGAGTTGGGAATGGTTGGGGGACTTGGGGATATGGGTCATGGGCTAGCACCAAATCTCCATGTCCTTTGCTCTCCATATGGGGTGTCCCTTGATGTTGATGGCAATTGTGGTACTTTCATGGACACCTGCCACAGGCTAATGCTTCCTTATGAAGCAAACGAAGATCAACAAGCAATCGATGTGAAGCCAAACACAAAACTCTTGTCCCTTGATTGGCAAGACCAAGGATGTTCTGACGCTGGGAAAGACAATTACGGATACTTGAACAACTGGGGATCATGGACTGGAATGATGAATATTTATGGACCGGAATGATGAATAGTTATGGACCCTCCACGACAAATCCATTAGTCTGAAGCAATCTGTAATCAACTACTACATAAAAATAATCCTGGTGGCAGCCTGTGTTGTGAATGAGAAAGTTAAAGGAGTTCCTAAAATGGCCACCATAGTGCACAAATGTTCTTTTTTTTTTTTTTTTTCTTTTCGATTGGTTGTCTCTGGCGAAAGACATTCAATGCTCTAGGATTTTCCTGTTACACCAAGAAAGATATAAAGTGCTTTTGCCAGTTTTTGTTCTTTTAAATTAAATTTATGCTTCTTGTTTTATCTTTTACATAGTGATGTCGGCACTGTGTGATAATGCTAGCATTATTGAGAAATGGTTCGGGGAGTTTTCCCAACATGGAGAAAGGGGAAACTGGGAAGCAGAAAATGCCCCTTCGAATTGCGTGCAGTTTGCATGTGACCCTATTATTCTTTAGTGGCTTCTCCTCCTGCTCTCGTTGACAGGACTACAATAGGAGCATGGCAATTAGCCAAGTAAGCTCTCGATCTCGAGTATCGACTGCTTTCCTTGGGCTTTGTGCTATATGTAGCATATTGGTGTTGATATAGATTAAAAATAACTTAGAAAATGAAATTTAAAGTGTAATTGAACAAATTCAATAAAAACAACAACTCGTGATTATAAATTGATTTGAGCTTAATATACAATTGTTTATGATCGATTATGGGCTTTGGAGGGGAGTCCCGCTCCAAAGACAATTTGGGAAGAATAAGAAGGTCCAAACACTGACTCAAAAAGTGAAATAATAGGAGAACAAGGCAGTTTGGTGCGTAGGTCATTATTATCCATCATTGGATTCGGGGACTTAATAAATGTTAGTTGATTAAACATAATATAGTAATCAATTGAATGAGAAACGAGTGTTTTTGGAGCTATATATTAGTTTTGAAAAGGTTCCAAACTAAGGAAATTGATTTAAGATATTAAAAGAATAGACTGGAAAGGCTTTCAGTTTGAGCATTCAAACGTCCATGCATGAGGATTTGAATCAGAAGCATTTCAAAATAAAAAATAGCTTTCGTGTCAATTTTATGCTATGGCATGTGAATGCTCAACCAATAATATTTGAATGTTATGACTTGAAATGAGGAATTCGGACACTTGACTAACATCATTCGAATATTATGAATGGAAAGTCTTCTAGTATGATTTTATATTAAGACGTTTGAATGCCTTTGGCTCGGTATTCAAATTTCATGACTTGAAAAAGTGTTCTGGAATAAAATTATAAAAGGAGAATTGAATACCCTCCAAGTAGACTTAGTGTTCTAGTAGCACCCGTTGGTTTTTAAAAAATAAATTCTATCTAATTACAAATTTATTTAAAAAGTTCGATTATCAAGTGTAATGAATATAGTAATAAAATTACTTATGAAATTAATTAATTATAGTTGAGACTTAGTTAATTAACTAGGTTTTTATGTCTATGCTTTGCACGGTTAATTTCGTCACAATAAATGTATACATTAAATCGGTAATATAATTTCAAAATTTATACTAACAAAGGTATAATAATTTATTTGTTAAAAAGTATAATAATTTATTTTTCAGTACATGAAATTAAAACATGAAAATTTTAAACTAAACCATTTATGAAAATGTATAATAATTTATTCGAATATTATGAATGGAAAGTCTTCTAATATGATTTTATATTAAGACATTTGAATGCCTTTGGCTCGGTATTCAAATTTCATGACTTGATAAAGTGTTCTAGAACAAAATTATAATAGGAGAATTGAATGCCCTCCAAGCAGACTTAGTGTTCTAGTAGCACCCGTTGGGTTTAGAAAATTAAATTCTATCTTACAAATTTATTTAAAAGGTTTAATTATCAAGTGTAATGAATATATAGTAATAAAATTAATTATGAAATTAATTAATTATAGTTGAGATTTAGTTAATTAATTACTTAATTATGCTTAAGATTTCTAAATTTTAAACATAATGTACAGAACTAAATTAATAAAAACTTCAAAGTAAAGATGCAATTCTTAACACATTAACATACATGATACTTTATTATACTGTATAAATCTTAATATATTAATATATACATATATTTAAATATATATATATATAAATATATACTTTTCTTTGTAATTCTTTATAGTAAAATAAAGAGTCTTTTCTTTTCTTTTTTTTTTAAAGGAGAATTAAGAAAGACAATATAGACTTAGTGTTAAGTAAAATCTTATATTATGGCCATTAGTCAAGCTAATCTAAATCACATGATAAGAGTATAAATTTGAAATTCAAAGCACCACATTTATTTTAAATCAAAAAGAAAAAATAAATGTGTTATTTTTAATTTCAAAATTATTCTAAATAATATCTATAATGATAATGGATTATACAATTTACTCTGTATATCAATAATCTCTTTTATATCCCTTATTTTAAATCATATGATAATAAAATTATACATTTGAAATTAAAAATTGCATTTATTTTAGCTAATATGTATAATTATAACATAGTACTATTTGATAAATTATTTCATCCATTGTTAGTAGAGCTTTTAAACTTTACAAGTGTGGTTAACAGGGTAAGATATATCCTTTAAGGGGCGTTTGGTTCAAAGTAATTTTTCCTCCAAGAATCTTACCTTTTTGTAATTTGATTCCTGATTTGGTTAGCAGGAATGTGATTACTATTTTTTTTTATAAATTTCCAATAATGTCAAGAAGTGAGAAAGTAGGGGAAATAAAAAACTCTTTTCATCTTGAGATTTTCTAAAATTTTAGAAGGAAAATAAAATTTTTTTCTCAATTTTCCTTAACTTGATTGCATTTTTATATCATATAAACAACGTTATTTACCTTAGAAATGTCGTAATATTTTAGAAAATATTATGAAAATATTGTTTTCTTAATATATTTTAAACAAAGATTACGTTTTTAACAAAATGCTACTAAAATCCTCACAAAAGTTATGATTAAAAACATGATCTTTATTGAAAAGAAAAAAAATTATTTTTCATAATTTAATAAAAATAACGTTTCTAAAATAAAAAACATGATTTTTGTTAAAAATACAAAATTTTTTTTTCCGAATTTAGTAAAGACAACATTTTAAAGATAAAAGAAACATAGTTTTTGTTGAAAAAGATAACATTTCTAAGATAAAAATGTAGTTTTAGTTGTAAACATGAAAAATTTTTTTTTTCAAAATTTAACAAAGACAACATTTCTAAGATAGAAAACACAGTTTTTATTGAAAAGATGATATTTCTAAGATAAAAACATAGTTTATGTTGAAAACATGAAAAAGTATATTTTCTATAATTGAACAAAGAGAACGTCTTTAAGATAGAAATGCAATCTTTTGTTGAAAAGATGATGTTTTTAAGATAAAAATATAGTTTTTGTTGAAAATATAAAACAAAATATTTTTTAAAATTCAATAAAAAGGATGTTTCTAAGATAAAAATACAATCTTTGTTGAAAACATGACAAATTATATTTTGAGAATTCAGTAAAAACAACATTTCTAAGATAAAAACATAATTTTTGTTGAAAAGATGATTTTTGAAAGATAACAAATGCAATCTTTTTTGAAAATATAAAAAATAAAACATAAAATATCTTTACTTAATGTTATTATATATAAAATATAAAATACATTTGCTTAATATTATTTCATATTTGTCAATTTGATTGTTTTCTCTGCATAGTGACAATCAACGTTAGGATAGCAATTAGAATTGTAAGATTATATTTGTTGAAAATATATAAAATTATATTTCATAATTATTTACTTTCAATGAAGACAATGTGCTATTCACATATCACATGTTAACAAAGACAATATAGTAAAAGATTGTTTTAGGTAATTTTACATTCCTGTGAACCAAATACAAAAATCTTACATTCTCTAAGTTAACAAAACTCAAGAATCACACATTCCTCCTTTAATATCACTTTCCCCCTAAATAACTTTCCTTTCAGAATCTAAAAATTCATGAATCAAATGTCCTCTCAGGGCATTTTTTAAAAAAAAAAAACTAATTAAAAAAGAAACATATCATATGTCAATATTTTAACTACACTTATGAAATTAAAAATTACATTGACGATGTATAAAAAACTAACTCTTATAATTTATTCTAAATCATATGTATACCTATGAGAATTTATAAAATATTTAATTTATTTTAATCATATTTAATCATATTTTTTATGTTATTAATCTATAATATTTTTAAAAAATTATTTTAACATTTTAAAAATTAATTTTAACAATTATTTTAGAAAGTTACTAATGTAATAATAATGTAATAAACCTAATACTCCTTTCATCTCAAATTGTTTGGATTTCTTTGGCTTTCATAAAGTTTTTTAAAAGTTTTGATTTTAATATATTTAATATTAAAATTTAATTTTTTTATTGAACTGAAATTCCATTATTTTTAATATCAAAATATAAAAAATTATGTAAAATAATTTTAAAATGTAAAAAAAAAACTCTTGCATCCCATTTTGTATGTCCTTTATTGATTTCTGGGTCAAATCAACTTAACTTTGACCACTATTTTTAAGAAAATCATAAAACAAAAAAAATTAAAAATGAGATTTGTAAAATTTATGTTTTAAAATTTTCAAAACATATTTGTAAAAATTTTAATTCAATATAATATTTTAAAAAAGGTTAATTTTATAGTGTCTAAACTATAGTAAAATATTCAATATGGTATCTAAACTTTAAAATTCTCTAATGTGTTACTTGAATTTTGAATTTGTTAACTAATATGGTACTTGATAGGGTTGTTTGTGTGTTATGTGTTATCATTTAGAGTTAGCCATATTAAGGGTGCATATCACATTGGTTAGTAAATTTATAGTTCACGTACTTCATTAGAGATTTTAAAAGTTAAGGTACCATATTAAATATTTCACTATAGTTTAGATTAATTCATAACATTAACCTTTTAAAAAATAATGGTAAATTTTGAATTATTTTGATAAAAAAATTAATAGATGATATACAAAATGGGATGGAGGGAGTAAAAGTTTTAAATATAAAAAAAAATAACATACAAAATGGGATAAAAGGAAATAAAAGTTTTAAGTGTAAAAAAAGAAAGAAGACATTTAAAAAATGGATAAAAAATGAGATGTAGGGAATAATATATAATTCAATATATATAAATGCTGTAATTCTTGACTTTTCTTTTGACTTTCCTATAGTTATGACACGTGTCATGTACATGTCTCCTTTTTTTGCCTTATTTGCCTTTGCGCCAACCATCTCGTTTCCCTTTTCTCTCTTTTTTTCTTTTTTTTTTTCCCTAATCAAGTAATGTTTAGGCTTCTATAATTCTTTTTGGATTTTTTCTCCTTTTCATTATCTTTTTAATTTTTTCAATTCTATCTTTTCTTATCGTTTGTCTGGTAGATTTGTTGCTTTATTTGCTTTAATTTTTTAGGCTTTCTTATATCTCACCTCACGCCTTCCTTTTTCTTATCATTTCATCAGTCTCTATTTTTAATTTTTTTAATTTTTTATTATTATGGATTTTGTTCTTGCTACATGTTTTGTTTTGATAAAAGTTGGAAAGATGTCATTCCATGGTATAAAAATTTATAGCCAAGGTTTTTTTATTCAAAGATGGACAGAGTTGTTGTCCTGTACGTGCTATTTGCTTGGATACGTTTTTTGTTTGGTTGATTTTTATTTGGCAATGTGTCATTTCAGTCAAATTACTTGCTATTTTAATTTGTGCAGTTCATCATGGAATGGATTGGTGTCTTTTTTGTGCCATAGGTTGGTCTTTATTTTTCTTATTTTATGTTTCTTATCTTTTTTGCTGCTTCAAGTTTGTTTCATCCTTGAAAATTTTTGTTTTATTGATTTTCTTATATTCACTTAGTTTGCATGCTTTGAATGTTGCAATTGATTTTTGTTTGTTTCTTGGTATATTGTCATCAACTATTCTGATTTTTAGCTGCTGATTTTTTTTATAGTCAAAGGAATAAAAAATAGGGTCCCCTCTTTTTTAATGTTTAGGTTTCTAATATCTATTCATTGCTTTATGCTTTTATTGCATTTAAATTACCAATAGTGAGTTCAATTTGTTAGGGTTTCAAATTAAATATTTTGCATTTATGTTATTACCTACTATCCATTTAAATATCTTGCTTTAGTGTTATGATTTGTTCTCTATTATGGTCTAAACAAGGTTGTCATGTTTGTTTTGCATGCTTTTAATTCATTATTGTGTCATTGTTAATAAGTTAAAATTTTTTTTAGTCATCGTTCTAGTTTTGAGAATTGCATTTAGTTTATCATTCTCTTTAGATTCTATTGTCGTCATTTTTGGTTTTAGCCCTTTTTTTAAAATGCCAAGATTTTTTTTTGGGAGCACATTTTGCTTGGTTGTGATGATTTCAAGTTTGGTTGACCATTTTTGTTATATTTTCATGCTTCGCATTATGTTATCATTCATTTGCATTTTTTGGGGTTTCCATTGTTATGTTGATTTTCCTTTTACTTTTCTTTTGCTTTTCTATTGTTAATGAAACTCTTTTTTATGTTTATTGTTACATAAAAGAATGATCGGTTATTCATACAATGTTGTTTGTTTGTAGGTTATATTTCTTATTATTTACTCTAATTTCCTTTTGGTTTTATGTTTCTTTGTTGTTTTTGGATGTTGTGTATATTGATTGTTCATGAAATTCGATGTCATGCATAGAAAAAATTATATCTTTTTATTTGATGTATGTATGTCTTAACACAATAGCATTATTTATGGATTCAAACGCTACATGAAGATGATTTTTTACTTTAGACCATATTGTTTATTTATTTGATATTTTTTTTTATCTTTTTGTTGTGATCAAGATACAATGGAAGTTCTACTTTTTTTTTTCTTTTGCTTTTTATGTGCCATCCCTATGTTCATATATTATAATCCCTATGTTCATATATTATATAATGTTTTCTTATTCTCTTATTATTATCTAAAACTTGGTTAATACCAATAAAATAATTAGTTATGTTAGTATGTTGCGGGATATTTTCATTTTTTTTCTCTTTATTTTTCTTACAGAAGATATTTGAAGGGTATTTGGTAGGACTAAATTGATTGATGCAATTCATTGTTACTTATACTCTGTTTGTCGTTCTTTATCTCTTGGTTGGCATAAATTTTATCTTTTATGCTTATGCAAATTGTTGTTTTCTAGTGCATCAAAATATTTGCTTTGTTTAGTGTTGTACAATCTTTTCTACTTATTTTTAATTATTATTGTCTTTGCTGTATATTCTTAAATAATAATTGTTGGGTTGCATAATGTTTGATGCATGATATGTAGACTATTTTTTAATCTTTATTATTTACAAAAATTGTATTTAATGATGGATGACACTTAGGTTTCTAGGATTAATAGGTTTAGAAGAAGTAGTATGCTTAGATCCTATACGCTTTGGCACTCTCAAGGTTCATTTTCACATGTTTTGGCTTTTGTGTTACCTAACAATATTAAATTGAGTGATTTTCAAAATGATTCAAATGAATAGAGTTTGGTTTTAGGTCACCAATTGGGTGGTTTGCTTATGTTTAAGACACAAATAAAAATATATCTTTTTTATTTAATGTTTGTGTGTATGTATTAACACAATATAATTGTTCATGGACTCAAATGTTATGTGGACAAAATTATTTGTTTACACCATATTGTTTGTTTATTTGATATGTTTTATCATTTTGTTGTGATCAAGATATGTTCAAAGTTTTCTTTTGTTTTGTTTTTATATGGTATCCCTAAATTCATATATCATACAATGTTTTCTTATTCTCCTATTATTATTTTGAACTCGATTAATGCTAATGAAAAAATAAATGATGTAAATATGCTATGGGATATTATCATTTTTTTTCTTTTTATCCTTTTGCAAGAGATATTAGAAGAATATTTGTTGGGTGTCAGTTGATTGGTGTCGTTCATTATTACTTATACTCTGTTTGTCATTCTTTATCTCTTCTCTTTTGGTAAGATTTTTCTTTAATGCTTATATAGATTTTTTTTGTGCATAAGAATATTTGTTTTGCTTGATATGATAGACTTTTTGCCTTATTTTGAATTATTGTTTTCTTTACTATCTTTTTAAACCGTGATTATTGGGTTACATGATGTTTGATGCATGATATATGTACTGACTTTTTTTTTTCTTTCTTATTTACAATATTGTGTGTAACAATGGATGACACATAGGTTTTTACGATTAATAAGTTTATGAAAATAAGTAGGCTTAGATCTCGTAGGCTTCAACTCTTTGAAGGTTTATCTTCACATGTTTCAATTTTTGCATTACCTGATAACATTGAATCAAATAACTTTTAAAATGATTAGGATCAATAGAATTTGGTCTTGGGTCACAAATCATGTGGTTTATCTTTGTTTAAGACTACAAGAATGATTCACCATATCAGTGTGCATTCCACTATTAATGCTGAAGGTGACCTTAAAATTGTTTCGATTATTGTCGCAAATGTGAATTCTATTTATCATGTTGTTTCAAATTTGCATTCTGTTGAATCAAGCTTGATTTCCAGTTTTTTACCAGTTGATACAATTGAGTATATCAATGGTTATTCAAATTTTGATGCTTATGTCAAATTTGATAGTGTTAACATTGCCACCCTTCATAGGTTTTTGAATAGCATTGTGTTGAACTGAACTTTGGTTTAGTTTCTCATTGTATTGTCGATCAAGATGTTAATTGTTTGTGTGTGGAAGGTGATTATCAATGTTCATCATCTAATATTATTTTTTATCATCCTGATATGCAATCTCCTTAAGTATTGGTTTTGAAACTTAAATCTTATGCCTATTTTGTTTTAATTGTTGACCTTAATTTGATATTTTTTGTTGTTGGGTGAATGGTGCACTTTTAACCTTATACATATAAAAGTTCAACAAAGCCCAAAGTTGATAAGACAATCCAAAACACTTTTGTGGATTTTTAATTACATTGTATTAATGCTTCTTTGAAAATCCTATCCATAGAAGCTAGAAATTGATATCTTTGGTATTTAAATTTGATTGATTCCTGTAGCTATTATATGGATGAAAAATTAAAATCTAAACAATACATAGATAGTAGTTTCCAATTGGAGATTGCTTATAAGCAACTCTAATTTGATGACATTTGTCATCTTTTGGTACGTTATCTATTATTTTTTTAATTTTATCTAACATGCATATAATTTTGCCTATAGGCTTTCTTTGTGTGACATGTGGACTTTTTATCTTAAGTAAAACGATGTGTTTGGTGGTATTGGATATTTTACGATTTGGGTTTTGTTTTCTTCTTTCCTTGTGTTTAAGTTTTTTGGTTTTCTTTCCCTTTTTCCTTGTTTTAAGCTTTGCTTTATTTTTTTCCTTCTTTCTTGTTAACGTTAATGTTTCTTTTTACATTTCTTGAATTCAAAACAAAACAAAAGACAAGGAAAAAATTGGAGAAGGTTTTCAAATTTATAAGGAGAAAGTAAAGGATTTCTCAACAAAAAATGGAAAAAATTGTGCATTTTGGCAATTTCTTAGGCTATTATGAATTATTAGATAAGAAAAGAGTTTATTTTTAGAGCATTTTAAGTATATTTATCGATTCACAATCTTGGATAATGGAGCTTTGTATTTTTTTTGTTGGATTAGTGTTTTATCTTTTTATTGCTTTTGTTTTAATTTTTATTTTCTTTCATATATTTTCTTTATAATTTTTCCTCTAAAATCTAAATATTTAAATAAATTGAATTTTAATCTTAACGTAATAATTTGTGAATAAAGGAAGCACAAATAAAACCCTAATGATTGTTAGTTGCTTTAGGA
Source organism: Durio zibethinus (assembly GCF_047325235.1). Classification (NCBI taxonomy): domain Eukaryota; kingdom Viridiplantae; phylum Streptophyta; class Magnoliopsida; order Malvales; family Malvaceae; genus Durio; species Durio zibethinus. Next base: position 17,816,360 of record NC_143178.1, read on the forward strand.
AGTGTTAACAGAGTATTGAGGTTTGTTGTTTCTTTTATTTTTTATATGTACTTTTTAATTTTGATGAAAAATTTGCTCTTGGGTTATTATTGTAGTTGGACTTTTTAAAATCAACCTTCCTTTATTAGTTAATTGGCTTATTAGACAAACTTTATACATTTAATTTTAGAATCTTTTAGACTTGATTTTATATCATATGTTTGTAAAACCTATTGCATGTAACTAACAATGTTGAATTTAATGAGTGAATAATTTTGAAATAAATATAACCTTACTAATGTGTAACTAATTACTTTCATAACTTACTACTATTACTTTTGCAGTTTAGTTACTAATATGTATGGATATCTAATTTTATCAAAGCAGATTTCAACCAGTTCTAGGGGTCATTAAATTTGACCCGGTTCAAATCTGTTTTTTTTTTTGAATTTAGACAAGTTTTCAAAATCGAATTTGGGACCATTTTGACCCAATTATCCTAAGGTCAAACTTGGTCAAATAAAGTTAAATTTGATCAAATTGGTCGAAATCAATTAAATTGGATTGAACTTAGGTCAATTTTCAAAATTCATGATCAATTGGGACCAGTATGGCTTAGAATTAATATTTGTGACTTTAATGCATTAAAAACCCTTACGCACTTTCAAAAAGGTAAAATTTCTAAAATGCCTTTCCAAGGTATTTCATAATTTGATTTTCTTGAAGTTTGTTTTTTGTGAAAACTTCTAGAATATGATTTTATATTATTTCATGATTTTTGATGCATTAAAAACTTTTAAATCATACATTAGAAGGTATGAAATTACTAAAATACCCTAAATAAGTAATTTCATAATTTGACCTTTAGAAGGTCGATTTTTCATAAAAACTTTCAGATCATAATTTCATATTATTTTAGGATTTTTGGTGCTTTAAAATCACAAAAATAAAGAAGGGATCATGGTTCTTTAAGAAAATTACATAAAAGGCAAAATCTTTTTAATGGAGGGTAAAATGGTTTTTTCGCATGGTTTCAATAGTATTAAAAGGTAATCTTTGGCCATAAAACATTTTGACTAGTGGAATGATCTTAAAGGGCTTAATCCAAAGGTGAATGGTGGTTCCATGCAAAATAAATAAGGGAGAAAGGATAATCATTAGATAAAAAATGAAGCTAAAGGCTTGCATGTATTTTGCATAAGACATTTATTCATCTTTTAGTGCTGGAAAGAAAGAGGCAGCAGCTAGGATTGGTGTGGGAAAGGAGGAAAATAGGAGAAAAAGTAAAAAAAAAATTTTTGGAAGCTTTCTTTGGGGTATAATTTCTACTAGTTTCCTTTCTAGCATTTCATTATATTTCATTGCATTTTCATATTATTTTCTCTTTAAATTTTTTGTTTTTTTGAAAAAGTTCATAGTTGTTTCTTTCTTAAATCCCAAACTTTGATCCAAGCACTCAACCAACTAATTAATAGTTGGGTTTGAAGCAAAAAAGATCAAAGAAAATAAAATCCGCCATTGTTACAAGCTTAAAAGGTTCGACCAAGCTCACTTTCACCATGGCCAAACCTCCTTGTGACTTAATTTGATGCTTTTCCTTCTTTGAATAATATATTTCTATAATTCAAGTGTTAGGCTAGGGGTTATTTGCATGAATGTTGAGTATGTTAGTAGTTTATGTAATGTTTTTTGCTACGATACATGTTTTTATGGTTTCTCTATTAGGTGCTTTGTTACATGTTTGATGAAATTTTTCTTATGATGAAAATACCTTTTTATCATAGTTGCATAGGTGTTTGATGCTTGTTCTACCCAGATAATGTATTGCATGTTTGTGGGTAGCCAAATGGAGCATTCGGCTAAGCCCTCTCATGTTTGGTTGAACCTCCTAACTTGCTTGGTGGCTAATGTTGTTTGTTTCTTACTTATTTGAATGAGTTTTTTGCTTTGTTCTTCAAGTTTTGTATTTTTTTTATCAAATTTTCAATTAATAAAAATGTTAGATTAGTAGACTTTTGGTGAGTTTGTGTTGTTTGTATGTGTTTTAATACAAAAAAAAAAATAGTGGAACATGTCTTTAAATTTTTAAAACCCTTGATGTTTGATCCATGTTCATCATTTTGTTGCATACATATTTAGTTTGTAATATATTTGTAAATATGCCTAAAATTGTAATATGTTTGTTTTCATATATGATTCATGCATTAAAATTTGCATTTTCATTAATGGCATTTTAGTAATTTTGTTATATGCATCAAAGTTTGCGTTGTGATCAATGGCATTTCAGTAATTTTGTCATATGCATTTCTCAACCAAACCGCAAACTAAAACTTTAAATCTTAAACCCTAAATCCAAACCTCAAACTCCAAACACTAAACCTTAGACTTTAAATCTAATCCCTAAATCCTAAATCAAACCTAAACCCCAAACCCTAAACATAAACCCTGATTCTTAATCCTAAACCCTAAAATCTAAACCTTAAACACTAAAGCCTAAACCAAAACCCTACCTTTAAACCTTAAAACCAAAACCTTAACCTATACCCTAAATTAGCCCAAAACCCTAAACCAACCCCAAAACCCTAAGACCAACCTTTAACCTTTTTCATGCATTTGATCTCATCTTACTTTGTTGTTACATGCATTCTTATGTTGTTATGCATTTATACTTTGTCATTCATGTTTAATTGTCATGAATTCATCATATATTATTATGTTCATGCATTCCATGCATATATTTTATAAATGAGATTTTTTAAAAGAAAAATGTTTTAGATAAGATGACTTATCAAATAAATATAGCTTTCGAGATTTGGCCTAAATATAGAAGGACTCTTAATAGCTATCATTTATGTGAGGTGTCATATAGGTTTTTGTGGGGCAATTTGAAAACTTTTAAGTTAAATATATTTTTGAAGCTCTACCTAAATATAGGAGAGTAAAAGAAGTGTCATGATACCTACAACTTTTTTATTTTGATCCAAAAAATCAATTATTTTTTGTTTTCAAAGAAAAATTAGAAATGAATTTGCTAATAAAAAAATTTTAAAAAAAGAAGAATAAGCAATTGAAATAAAGGAATTGGTTTATTAACACTAAAGTGGGACCATTTTTCGTAAATATTTAAGGATAATATGCAATTAATTGGTATTGTCTTCAACGAGCACTTTGGGATACACTAATCCTTTCCCACACATAATCAACTCCCTGACACAATTATGATTTTCACAAATTGCAAAATTTTCTTTTGATAACTTTAAACCCATTTAAAATGTTTAATTAAGAGGACAAAAATTTTGGGTAGCCAATCACACCCTAAAAAAGATTGGTGGCTACTCTTCATTTTGGTTTTTATTGAAAATGTTTTTTAGCCTCTTTTTTTTGGTTCCCCAAGCTTGACGACTGAGTTACTATACCCATATGTCATGATAGCTTGGTGACTTCATTAGGGAAATATTTTTAAAGAGTCATGCCAAAGATTGATTGTATGTTATCCTAAATTTTGGTTTAATGGTCCTAGTTAGTGTTTAATCTTGATTCCTTGATTTTAATTTTCTTATTTTCTTAAAAAGTTGAAAAATTAGAAAAAAAATAAAAAATTGAAAAAAATGGAAAAAATATTTTGATTTTAATTTCCTTGTTTCTTAAAATTTTTTTTAAAAAGTGTGTTTTACATTTCATACAGATTTTAATAATATCATTTATTTTAAATTGCTATTATTTATTATGTTTTTAATACTTGTGGGGCATTTAGGAGAGGGATATTTCTAGGAAAATATGAAAGATTTGTATGTTCCTTCATACACACTCACATTTGCATTGCATGCATAAGCTCTATACCCGAGCTTTAAACCTTTTTAGGAAGAAGTAAAGTAGCTATGCTCTCGTAAGATATAAATCTTTGTAATAGCTTGTGAAACACTTCCCTTTAGATTGAAACCCTTTTTACTCGTAGCATGTAATGGGTAAGGACCGAGATGCCTCATTAGTTAATGAGTGATGATGATGTGAGGAACAATTTGAAAATCTTTAGATGCATCAACTCCCAACCTGACACATAATGAACCTTAGGGAGCCAAGCCCTAGGTAAAGCCGTGCTAAACTCTCTTTGTATAAATTATCCCAAATAAGTAACATAAAGGAATACCTTTTTATCCTTCTCATTTAATTTTCTGTTAATTTGATAATTTACATCCTTGCTTTCCATAAAAAGAGAAAAAATAAAAATCATTAGAAGTAACCATACTTTGTGTTTAAAAAATAAGAAAAAAATGAAAAAAATGAAAAAATGAAAAAAATTGAAAAAAAATGAAAAAAGAAAAAATTGCTTAAAAGTGTTAATTTATCTTGTTGTATTACATTTGCACTTTTAAATTTCCTTTTTACTAGTTTTTTATGTCTTTTATGTTTTCTGTGTTTTCTTTTGTTTTGTTTGTCTCATGCATCATTTTTGACATAAAACATTAGAGATATTCATTCTAAATAATTTGTTGGTAGAAGTTTTCATTGCATTCCAAGAATATCAAGTAAGTCTTCAATTAACAAGTTTATTTGGGAAGTTAAAAAGTAGTAAAAAAATAGGCAACAAATAGAGGAGCATTATTTGATGGATGGGTATGTTGCGACTCTTTTGGAGATGGTATATATGGACTTAAGGTAGAATGATACAATAGATTTAAAAGGAATTTGGAGTCAGTGGGACCCGAAAAGGATGACAGCTTTCACAGCCAAGTATAAAGACATCGCCTCGTTGCTAATGGTGAAGTTGGATGATCAGATGTTAAAAGTTGCAATGAGGTTCTGGAATCTAGCATATTAATTCTTTATGTTCAACAAGGAAGACCTAACACCTGCCATAAAGGAGTACTCTACCTTATTGTGCCTAGATTTTCCCAAGCCCAATAGATTATATTAGAAAACATAAAAACCGTTAGGGTATAAGAAAAAGTTACCAAAGATAATTGGGTTGAGGTTCGGGTAATTGATAAGAAGAAAAGGACTAGTGAAAAGATATTGTAAACCTTCATGTGGGATGTTATGCTATAGAATTCCAATGAAGATTAGGTTATGGATATGTTTGCATTGGCAATCTATAATTTGGTGATCTTCTCGAGAGCTTTAGGGTATATAGAAACCTTTTCGGTTGACTTTTTTGTATTATTAGAGTAGAAGATTAACCTTTCACCAATAATTTTACAAAAACCATAAGATCTTTGAACCATTACCAAAGGCAGGGAGAGAGAATAATGATTGGTTGTATTTAATTGCTTTATGTGTGGATTCAGAGCCATTTCTAGGGCATTGATTGAACTCCATTATTACTTTGCATGAAGTCCTTATCACCTTTGTGCAAGTTCAATGCAAAAAAATGGTATAGAATTTTTTCCAAGGAGCAGTGGATAGTTTTCTTTTGAAGTTTTAAAAGGGAAGGGTTACTTGAAAGGCATTGTGGCTGCTTCGTATCTCAATTTGGTATAGTTATGGGGATTAACTTCGGGTTTTGCTACTTGGAATTTGGAGAGCCATTAGCTACGCATCGTTGATGGTCAGACGGTAGTATGGGTCCCAGTAGTTCATTACGATGACTCGAGGGCTAGCACATATGGAATTTGATTATGGTATAGAAGACTACATAGCTAAAGGGCACGGTATTACAAAGGCTTAGGGGCAAACATTCAGATCAGAGTTGAAAAGATAATAGATGATATGACTCTAAGGTGTCTAGTATAAAGGGCTAAATAAATCAATGATCTTATGCTTCCATTCGATCAAGAATCAATTCAGCTAGTTGACCCATTGGCCAAGCCATCATTGTTAGAAATAGAAATTCCTAGGTTGGAGTTTGAGGCGAAGATGGAGAAAATGAAGAAAGAGAATTAGAGATTGCAAGAAAAGATAAGTTAGTTGAAGTATGAGGAGAGTGCACAAAAGGATAAGCTAGAGAAACTGATAAAAGAAAAAGACTTGGCTCAAAGTGATATTAAGGAGTTGCACTTGGAAAACCAAAGGCTAAGGGCTTAGCTAAATGACAAAAGAAAATAGAGCAAACACCAAGAGAAAGTAGAGTAGCTCAAGAAAGAGGTACATTTTTGGAAGTGTAAGGCCCGAAAGAATAAAGATAAGATTGTTCTAATAGTACAAGAAAAAAGGGATTCACATAAAGCACTTGTTGCAAACAAAAGGGAGCTAAGTAAGATTCAAGAAGAGAATAAGGAACTAAATGAGGAATTAATGAGTGAGAAAAAAAAGCATTTGGATACTCAAGGGGAAAAAAATGCACTTGGCATAGAAATCAAAGCCCTGGAACTATAGTTGCAAGTAAACAAGGACTACATTGCCATTCTACACAAATAATGGCAAGAAAGGGAGAAAGAATGAAAGCTTGTGTGCAACCAAGAAATGGAAGCTCAAAAGCAATTGAAGGTTGAAAGTCAAGGGAGACAAATGTATATTAACTAACTTAGTACTCAAATTCAAAAGGTGGTTAATCAAGTCAAGGTGATGATGGAAAAGGTAGAGTCCTTTAGACAAAAAGTTATCCCCACTAGTAGCATAGTTAACTTCTTTTGGATTTCTTAGATGAGGTAAAATGGCAATATAAGTAAGTTTAGCACTTCTATGGCCTTAGTTATAGGATGGTTCATGATGTGTAGACTTAGAATATTTGGAATGAATAGGAAACTTCTTTTGACTTGAATTATCTATAAATGAATGTCCTTGTTTAAAATTTTAATAGTATGCTTAAAAGAACTTATGAAAAAGAATGATATTTGTGAACATACTTTCATCAAACTTTTGAGGTGGAAAAAATATTTAAATATGCAGCATAAGTATAAGAAGGGGATTTAAGTTTCTTTTCAACAATAATAATGAAATTTGACTTGCAAATCATACATCATTTTTTTGAACATATTTCTCATGCAAGCTAATGACAAGGAATGGTGATTGTAAATATACTTTCATCAAACCTATGAGTCAAAAGGATATCTCTCAAAGTCTTACCTAAATATTAAAGAATATTTAAACTATATTTTAAGGCCAATAATAAAATTCACATTATGTGATTTTGACTTTTGGTAATTAATAAAAGGTTCAAGGATAATGAGTTTTAAAAAGCAAGATCAATTAGTCCTTGGCATTTACAATATGCAAGCTCACTCAAAAGTCATGGAGAATGAAAATTCCAATCAGATTGATAGGATGGAAAGGCTCAAGAAGAAATAAGAGAAATAGTTAAGGGAATATAGTGAAAAATAAACAAGTAGTTTGTCGAGTTAAAAAGATTTTAGTAGGGCTATCCAATAGAAAAGAGATTGTGAAGACACATGGGGAAAGAGAAATAGCCATGGAAGAACCAATGTATGTAGGGTTCACATATCCTTATCCTCATTTTACTTAGGCACCACTAGCTATTCATCAACATTATGCTAATACTTCTAATAGGCCATTGCTGGTTCAGATAAATATCAACTTCAGGTTCACTCCTTATGCCTTATTACTGTGCCAAATCTTGATGATCCTAAATAACTATAAAAATTGAATGAGGTGTCCAAAGTGGTAGAAAATACTAAAAAGAAGAGTAAGTATCACATGTTAGAAGAAAAAGTGATAGAAGGACATGATGTGTATAAAAATGTAAATGCTAATAAACTGAGTATGGTTCTTAATATTATCATTTGTCCAAGTTTAAAGTCCTTGATTTAAAGAAGTATGATGGAATGAAATGTCCATTGATGCATATTACGATGTACTACAGAAAGATGATTAGCTATACATATAATGATAAATTGTTGTCCATTGTTTTAAGGATAATCTCACTGGGTTCATTGCAAGGTGGTATGTCTAACTGGATCGAAGCAAGATTCATTCTTGTAAGGATTTGGCTAGGGGCGTTCATAACATAATACAAGCACGTTGAAGATATGGCACCAGATAGATTATCTTTATAGAACATGGAGAAAAAGATAAACTAAACCTTTAAGGAGTATGCATATAGATGGAGAGATATGGTTGCATAGGTCCAACCATCGTTGATAGAAAAAAATACCATGGTACTCTTTGTAAGCACTTTAAGAGCCTCTTACTATGATAAATTGGTAGGTAATGCTACGAAGAATTTTGCTTATAGTGATATTGGGAGAGATGATTAAAAATGCGATAAAAAATGACAAAATTGATAGGCAAGAGGCCTTAAGTGTTAAGAAGACCCCAGTCACCAGAAAGAAAGAATCTGAAGCTCATGCAATTATAAAGCCATCACCTAGACCTTTCATTCCATACCACCCATATTTCGCTTACTCACCTTACTACCCATCCACAAAACCAAGTATCCCACACACCATACCCATACCTATCACCACTGTAATCAGTGTACCAACCCAGTTTCTAACCCAAAGTTCCCTATTACACCCCGACCATGAATATAGAACCTTTTTCTAACAAAATAACCTAACTCCAAAACAAAAAAGCTATCGTAACTCCAACACTAGAAAATGAACCCTAACAGACCTAATACCCATGACTTATACAGATCTATACCCATAACTTTTGAAAAGCCACCTCATTGCTCCAATTTTTTTAGAACCTTTCATACCCCCATATCCTAATGGTACAATCGTAATGTCCAATGCAAATACCACTTTGGCAATGTGGGCCATTCTTGAGAGTACTACATAGCTCTAAAATACAAGGTGTAAGAATTGGTGAAGGTCAGGCTATTGAATTTTGACACTTAAATTTAAATGTTGCTAGAAACCCATTACCGAACCATACTGAAGGTGCAACCAATGCAATAGAGAGGGGTAAAGAGGTGGAGAGCCCTTTTGAGAAAATGTATGACTACCTGGTCCAAACCAACATAGTTCAATCAAAAATCTCTGAAATCATTAACAATCATTAAGGTTTGGGTATGACTTTTAAGTTTCATAGAATGGTAATAAGTCATTTGATTTAAGATTGTGAAGAATTCAAGCAAGTAATACAAAAATTGATGAATTATAGAATAATTGAGTTTTATAATGAGAAAGAAAAGAATGTTGCAAGCATGATTTCAAGTTAGTCTTTTAGAGGGTCATTGATTTAGAAACCCTTGATAATCTTCTATGATGAATCTGAGCTAGTGGTAGATAATTCAATTTCCCACCCACAGTAGTGGCAATCATATATGTGCCTAGTGCATTTCCTTATAAAAGTGACAAAGTGGTCCTTTAGAATTACAATTGTGATGCATGGTATAGGGATTTGGTGATAGCAATACTTTGAATGTTTCAAAAATTAGAGGTGCAATTAACATATCTAGGGTAGGGGGAATGACCCATAGCAGGCAGTGCTATGCTCTTGATGTGTTAGAAAAAGTAAGAAAAGAGAAGGTGAATGTGGTAGAAGAAAACAAAAATGAAGAAAAAACTTCTATTATAATAAATCCTAGGACATAGATAAAAAAGCCAGTAACAAAAAATGAGGTATATGAATTTTTTAAGATTATCAGGCACAGTGAATATAGTGTGGTGGATTCACTAAACAAGATACTAGCAAGGATTCATTCTTGTCTTTATTGTTGAATTCCAAACCTTACTGAAATACATTATTCAAGGTATTGAACTAGACTTATGTGGATCATGATATTTCAATCAAAAAAATAGACCATATGGGAGGAAGTAACATGACCTAAACTTCATAACATTTAATGATAATGAAATTCTACTAAAAGGGTAAGGTAGTGTGAAGACTCTGAATATCATGCTGAAATGTAAAAGTCACACCGTGGCAAAGGTATTAATCAACAATGAATCTTCCATTAATGTTATTCCCATGGCCATATTGGCGAAGTTACTGGTAATCCTTTTTATATGAAAAATAATCACATGGTAGTTAGAGTATTCAACGGGTCAAGGAGAGAAGTGATTAGAGATAAAAAGATTCCATTGTAGATAGGGCATTGTATTTTTAATGTTGAATTCTAGGTTATGGATATTTCACCATCATACAGTTGCTTGCTAGGGAGGCCATGGATCTACACAATGGGTGTTGTGCCATCATTTTTACAAGAAAATAAAGAAAAAAGAATGGCTCCCCTAAAGGGGTAGAAGACAGATGGGAACAAGATTGTATTTCCATACCTCTATGATACCTTTTTTTAGAGGGTATGTTTACCTTGAAGTGTCAAAGGCATGAGTGCTAATAGAAAAGATCGAGATAGCCTTATCAAGGATGAATCTAAAGACAAGAAGAGGAGATGAAGCAATGACAATAGATGAAAAGATCTTTTTATTTCCTTTTAATAGAGGTGGATTATGGAGACCAGTTTGTTTATTTTCGTTATCATAGAATCGAAATCCAAATGCCTTTGCTAAAGGCATGCAAAGAGTTTGTATAAGTTTATTTTTTAGTATCATTAATAAAATGTCAAATGCAATGCATATTTCATGACATATTCTTTTCCATTCCTTCCATTCTTTTATTCATGCCAATATGTCTTTCATTCTTGCCAAAATATTCACCTATATCCTTATAATTTTAATAATTTTTAGGTTTTTGAATACTGAACATCATGGATGATCATGATGATTATTCTAGATTCGATTTTGAAATTTTGTTCAAGTTAATGAGCCTGATCATGCAGATTCAGAAAACAACATCTTGCTTCCTGATTTGATAAGACTTGTAAAATAGGCAAAGAAAGTAATTAAACCCCATAAAAAACCTATCGATATGATTAATTTAGGGATGATGAGAATAAAAAGTAGGTCAATGTAAGTACAACTCTTCCACAAAGAGAAAGACGAAGGTTGGAGGATTTACTCTAGGAGCATATGGATGTATTTGCATGTTTATATTAGGATATATCAAGGCTTGACATTGATATTGTAGAACATAAATTGTTGTTGGTCCCAGGTTGCAAACCAGTGCAATAGAAATTAGGGTGTATTAAACTGAGGATGTTATTGAAGATCAAAGAGGAAGTTAAGAAAAATTTTCATGCCAACTTCTTAGTTGTAGCCTAATACCTCGAATCGGTATTCAATATAGTCTTAATTCCCAAAAAGGATGGGCAAGTGAGAATGGTATGAACTATAGGGATTTAAATAAGGTTAGCCCTAAAGACAGCTTTCTATTACCCCATATTGACACTTTGATCAACAATATAGCAAAACACTCAGTATTTTCCTTCATAGATGGATTTTCAAGTTATAATCAGAACAAGATGGTAGAGGAAAACATGGAGAAAACCACATTTGTGACCATGTAGGGAATAGTTTACTATAAAGGTCATGCTATTTGGATTGAAAAGTGTTGGTGCTATCTATCAGAGGGCTATGGTCACCTTATTCCATGACATGATGCATAAAGAGATTGAGGAGAATGTTGAAGATATGGTTGCAAAGACTTATAAAGGTAAAGATCATGCGGAGAACCTTAAAAAACTTTTTGAAAGGCTATACAAGTATTAGCTTAAGTTAAACTCGACAAAGTGCACATTTAGATTGAAATAAAAAAGATTGTTAGGATTTGTGGTCAGTAAGAAAGGAATTGTGGTAGATCCTAATAAGATCTATACAATATAAAGCTGACCCTCTACAAAAAAGAGTAAAAACTTTTTGGAGATATTAAATTATATCGTGTGATTCATATCTTAGCTTATAGCCAAATGTGACCCCACTTTCAAGCTACTAAAAAAGTGTGACCCTGGGGAATGAAATGAAGAGTGCCAAGTTGCCTTCAATAGAATCATAAAATATTTAATGAACCCATCGGTATTGGAGCCCCCTATAATAGAAAAACCCTTGATTCTGTATTTAACTATAAATAAAGCCTTTATGTGATATGTAATGGGGCAAAGAGATGAAACTAGAAAGAAAGAGCAAGCTATCTATTATCTAAGTCAAAAGTTCACTGATTATGAAATCAAGTATTCACAGCTTGAGAAGAAATGTTCTGCTCTAGTGTGGACTACTCCTCAGCTTAGGCAATACATGCTTTTATCACACAACCTAGTTGGTATCTAAATTAAATCCCTTCAAATACATATTCAATAAGCCAATTTTAGCAAGGAAAGTAACAATGTGGTAAGTCATGCTCTCTGAATATGATATCATATATGTAGTTTAGAAAGCCATTGAAAAGAGTGCAATAACGGATTTTCTTATCAATCGGGCTATCAATGATTATGAACCGATAAGATTTGAATTCTCATATGAACATCTGAAGGCCATCCTATTAATAGAGAAAGAAGAATCTATGGTGACTACATGAAAATGTTCTTCGATATGCATTAAATGATTTGGGACATAGTATCGAGCCATATTGATAACTCTAAAAGAAGAATATTATGTTAGCATTGCAAGATTGTCTTTTTATTACACTAACAATATAATATATAAGGTATGCATCTTGGGTTTACAGATAGCTTTGGATAAAAAAAATCAAGATATTAAAAGTCTTTCGGGATTCAGCATTGGTAATTTATCAATTAAAAGGTGAATAGGAGATGAAAGACCTAACTCTTTACTAAAGATTTATTATAGGGTTGATAGAGTAATTTAAAGATATCCAATTTTAGCATGCATCCAAGGAGGAAAATCAAATAGTTGATGCTTTGGCTACATTGTCAGCAATGTTCAAAGTCAATGCAAATGCCAAAATTTAGCCTATCAGGATACAGACTCTTGAATTCCCAATGCATTATGCAAGTGTAGAAAAAGAAGTTGATGGTCACCCTATTATCATGATATCGTATAATACTTAAAGCATAAGAAATTTCTTAAGCATGCATCAAAAATTGATAAGAGAATTTTGAGAAGATTTAATGGGATTTGTTCTTGATGGGACAGTTTTGAATAAGAAAAATTGAGACCAAATATTGATGAGATGTGTGAAAATTGTTGAAGCAAAGATATACTTAAAGAAGTGATGAAAGGATATAAGGAATGCATGCCAATGGCTACATAATGGCTAAACAAGTGATAAAGGCTGGATATTATTGGTTGACATTGGAAAGTGACTATATTAACTATGTAAAGAGATGTAAAAAATGTTAGATTTACATAGATAAGATCTATGTTCGTCTGGTACCTTTACATGTTCTAGTGCCTTTATGGCCTTTTTCAATGAGAGAAATGGATGTGATTGGACCCATTACTCCAAAAGCTTTAAATGGGCACATATTGATTATTATGGTGATTGATTATTTTACAAAGTTGGTGGAAATAGCCTTTTATGCTAGCATAACCCGATCGATTGTCTGTAGATTTATTAAGAAGGAAACAATTTGCTAATATGGATTACCCTAAAAAATTATTACTGACAATGCCAGTAATCTGAACAATAAAATGATGAAAGAAATGTGTACTTAGTTTAAGATAAGCCATCATAATTTAGCATCCTACTATTTTAAGATGAATGGGGTAGTGAAGGTTGCCAATAAGAATATCAAAAAGATATTAGAAAAAATGATTGATGCTTGTAAATATTGGAATAAGAAGTTTCCATTTGCATTGCTTGCAAACAAAAATCAGTCCATACTTTTTTTGAGGCAACTCATTTTTCATTGGTATATGAAAGGGAGGCTGTCTTACCAATTGAAGTAGAAATTTGTTTTAAAGATGTTAACAAAAGTATAATTAAAAGAAGTAGAAAGGATCTATAATCGCTATGAACAATTGAATTTTATTGAAAGAAAGAGACTTGTGGCACTTAATCATGACCAAATGTATCAGAGAATAATGATAAGGGCACATGATAAAAAGATAAACCTAGATGCTTTCATTAATGAGAATTAGTTCTAAAAATACTATTGCCCATTCAACATGATAATAGGGAAAAATAGACACCTACTTGGAAAGGGCCATATGTAGTCAAGAAAACATTATCTGGTGGAGCACTAGTTTTGTCAAAGATAGATGGAAACGAATTGCCAAACCTTATAAACTTAGATAATGTCAAGAAATACTTTACTTAAACACAAAAGAAAATGAAAAAAATGAAAAAGAAATAAGATAGAAAAAAAAGGAGGGTCTAGGTTCAAAAATTGAAAAAGGTAATTTTGATCATAGGGGAAATACCTAAACTGAAAACTCGAAAGAGCACCTTAGGTATAAAGAGAAAATGAGAGGAATGATCGAATCATGAACTTGAAATGAGAAATATGAAGGTAATAGTTAGTTTGGAAAAAATGGAATATGGACCATCATTATTGAATTAAGAGGCATGATTGCAGTTTGATGGGTCAACATTCATCAAAGCCATTATTAAGACAAGATTTTTGAAAAAAGATCAAGAGTAAACAACCCAGATTTACCTTGATGTTTAGTATTTAAAAAATTAAAAATAGATCATTGATACCATTACATTTTGTTCACCTTCCTCTTAAACTAAACTTTATATTTCTTTTTCTTCTTCTTTAAAACAATATGTTAACTAGCTTGTCCTAATTTGCAATAAATACTTTTTTGTTCTCTATGTTCAAATCCTTTTATGCATTTTTTTATTGAAGACGGTGTTGCATTTAACATAATATTGCTGGTAATAATTGATAATCTTCATATCAAAACTTGAATCAATATGCTTAGAGAATGCTTTAGGATAACCAAGATAAACAAATAAGGGTAAAAAAGAAAAGAAAAAATGATGAATAAAAGAATAGGAAAATGAAAGGAAATGCGAATGATGGATGAAGTTATGAATGAAATGATGAAAGATGATAATGAAATGATAAGTAATGGAAAAATGATGAAAAAATGGAAAATGAATTAAGAAAAATGATGGAATGACAATGATGATAGAAAAAGAGAGTAGGCGTTTCTGGCAAAATAATCAATAGAAAGTTGCTGGAGTGATCAAAACAAAAAGGATAGGTAAAGAAAAAAAGATTAAAATTGAGAAAAGCCTTCAATCATATGGGCATAATTTGACTAATGACGACTTATTTGGAGACAGTTATGGCCATAAAAACTTTGTACAAGATGTGAACAAATTTGTTTGAATGACATATAATGTGTGCCCTTCATTCATTACATACATTACATGGATTTGATTTTGGAAACAACAAACACACCATTAGAAAATGAACATTTATCAAGAGAAAAATAAAAGAAAAACCCAAAGAGAAAAAATAATTTTTAAAGAAAAGAAATCCTTTTTGAAGGCTTTAAATATGACTAAACTTTTCAAGATGAGGCTTTTAAAGTTTTCAAAAATGAGATTTTCTAAGTTTCAAAACCTCTATTTAGGATGAGCTTTTCAAAGCGAGGATTTTTAAAGTTTCAAAGCCTTGTTTAGGAAGAGCTTTTTAAAGATGGGATTTTTTAAATTTTAAAGCCTCTATTTAGGAGGAGCTTTTTAAAGATGAGATTTTTAAAGTTTTAAAGCCTTTGTTTTGGAGGAGCTTTTTAATGTGGAGATTTTTAAAATTTCAAAGCCTTTATTTTGGGGAGCCTTTTAAAGATGGGATTTTTAAGGTTTCAAAACCTTTGTTTAGGAAAAGCTTTTTAAAGATGAAAAATTTAAAGTTTTAAAGCTTTTGTTTAGGTGAAACTTTTCAAAATTCAATTTTTTGAAAAAAGGTATTCTAAAAAAAAAAAAACAAAAAAAACAGTAATAGGGCAAGAGAGAAATCTTTCACCTTTAGTCTCGAACAAAATTAATGTCATTGTCTTTACATTTTTTTTATGATATTTAGAAATATGAGAATAAGGGTAGTTATAGACACCTAATTTTTTTTTGACAGATTCTAGCTAGTTGTGGGGGCCTTTAAATATAACTCGATTCAAATCCAACATTTCTTGAATTTTGACAAGTTTTTAAAATCAATTTAAGACCAATTTGACCCAATTGGCCCGTGGTCAAAATTGATCAAACTTGGTCAAACAAAATTAAACTCAGTCAAAATTGATCAAAATCAGTCAAACTAGATCGAACTAGGGTCAATTTTCAAAATTCATGATCAATTGGGATCAATATGGCTTAGAATTAATATTTGTGACTTCAATGCACTAAAAACCCTAATTGCACTCCTAAAAAGGCAAAATTACCGAAATATCCTTTAGGGGTATTCGTAATTTGACTTTTTCAAAGTTGACTTTTTGTGAAAACTTTCATAATATGATTTTATATTATTTCATGATTTTTGGTGTATTAAAAATCATGATCATACCTCGAAAGGTGTGAAATTAGTAAAATGCCCTTAAGAGGTAATTGCGTAATTTGACATTCTTGATATAAGTTTTTTCACAAAAACCTTTAGTTCATAATTTCATATTATTTTAGAATTTTTAGTGTTTTAAAATCATAAAGATGAAAAAGGGATCATGGTTTTCCAAGAAATTTGCATAAAAGGTGAAAATTTTCTAATGAGTGGTAAAATGATCTTTTCACATGATTTCAACAGCATTAAAAATATAATATTTAGCCATAAACATTTTGAGCCATGGGATGATCTTAATTGGTTGAATCCAAGGGTAAAAGTGGTTCTTTGTAAAATAAATAAGGGAGAAAGGATAGCCATTAGATGAAAATGGATCCAAAGGCTTGTTGCATTTTTCATGAGATATTTATTCATTTTTTAGGATTGGCATGGGAAAGTAGGAAAATAAAAGGAAAAAAATAGAAAAAAAAATTTAGGAAGCTTTTTTTGAGGTATAATTTCTATATGTTTCCTTTCTTGTATTTCATTACATTTCATTGCATTTTCAATTATTTTCTCTTTAATTTTTATTCTTTTTTGAAGTTCATAGTTGTTTGTCTTTTTAAATCCCAAACTTTGATCCAAGCACTCAACCAACTAATTAATAGTTGGGTTTGAAGCCAAAAAGATCAACAAAAATAAAATCCACCATTGTTACAAGCTTGAGAGGTTTGGCCAAGCTGCCTCTCACCATGGCCAAACCTTCATGTGACTTAACTTGATGTTTTTCCTTCTTTGAATAATATATTTGGATGACTCAAATGTTAGGATAAGGGTTATTTGCATGAATGTTGAGTTTGTCAGTAGTTTATGTAATGTTTTTTTCCTACCATGCATGTTTTTATGGTTTTTCCATTAGGTACTTTGTTACATGTTTGATGAAATTCCTCTTGTGATAAAAATGCCTCTTTATCATAGTTGCATAGGTGTTTGATGTTTGTTCTACCTAAATAAAGTGTTGCATGTTTGTGGAGAGCCAAATGGTGGCCAAACCTCCTAACTTGCTTGGTGGCTAAATGTTGTTTGTTTCTTACTTGTTTGCTTGTATTTTTTCTTTGTTTTCTATGTGTTTAATCAAATTTTCAATGAATAAAAATGTTAGATTAGTAGACTTTTCGGTGAGTTTATGTTGTTTACATGTGTTTTAATTCAAAAGATAAAAAAAAAAAATGGTGGAACATGTCTTTAAATTTTTAAAACCCTTGATATTTGATCCATTTTCATCATAATAGCATACATGTTTAGTTTGTAATATATTTGTAAATATACCTAAGTTTGTAATATGTTTGTTTTCATAGATCGTTCATGCATTAAAGCTTGCATTTTCATCAGTGGCATTTTCATAATTTTTGTCACATTATTCTCATACATCAAAGTTTACATTTTATCAATGGCAATTTTGGTAATTTGTTACATGCAACAAAGTTTGCATTTTTATCAATGGCATTTTCAGTAATTTTGTCATAAGCAATTCCCATCCAAACCCCAAATTGAAACCTTAAAACCAAATCATAAATCCAAACCTTAAACTTTAAACCTAAACCTTAAACTCTAAACCTAAACATCAAATCGTAAACCTCAATTGTAAACCTTAAATCTTAAACCTAAACCTTAATTCTTATCCCTAAACCCTAAACTCAAAACCTAACCTAGACCTTGAATTAGCCCCAAACCTTAAACCAACCTCCAAACCGTAAAACCAACCTTTAACCCCTTTCATGCATTTGCATCTCATCTTACTTTGTTGTTATATACATTCTTCAATTGTCATGGATTTATACTTTGTCATTCATATTTAATTGTCATGCATTCAACATTTATTATTATGTTCATGCATTTGATGCATATCATTTACAAATGAGGCTATTTTACAAAAAAATGCTTTTGATTAAGATGACATCTCAAATAACTATAGCCTTTGAGATTTAGCCTAAATATAAAAGGATTCTTAATAGCTATTATTTATGCAAGGTGTCATCTCGATTTTTTTGGAGCAATTTGAAAACTTCTAAGTTAAAGATATTTTTGAAGCTTTACCCAAATATAAAAGAGTGGAATAAGTGTCCTGATACTTAGAATTTTTTTCATTTTGATAAAAAAAATTGTTTTTGGTTCTTAAAGAAAAATTAGAAATGATTTGCTTCTAAAAAAATAAATAAAAAAAAAGAAGATTCAGCTTTGGAATAAACAAATGAAAAAAAAGAATTAGTTTATAGACACTAAAGTGGGACCCTTTTTACCAAAATCTAAGGATAATATGCAATTAGTTAGTACTATTTTTTATGGATGCTATGGAAGTACTAATCCTTCCCTATAAGTAATCGACTCTTGGACCCAACTCTAATTTTTGTAAACTGCAAAATGTTCTTTTGACAAACTTTAAACCCTTTTTTAATGTTTTATTAATATGACAAAATTTTTGGGTGGCCAATCACACCCTAAAAAAGATTAATGGTGACTCATTGTTTTTGGTTTTATTGATAATGCTTTTTAGCTCCCTTTTTTTCATTCCCCATGTCCAACGATTGGGTTCTTGAACCTGTATGTTGCAACAATATGTAAATAATTACTTTCATAACCTATTACTATTACTTTTTCCATTTCAGTTAAAGAATGTGAAAGGCTTAACTTTTTATGTGCTAATATATTATATTATAGATAGAACTAGCAATTTTTGATGAGAAGTTATTATGTGCTTTGGAAGCTATGCTTTTAGCACTGTCCTTATCTTTTCATCCTCTATAGCTATCTAATTGTACTTTGCTTATTGTGTACTTTGCTTATTGTGTACTTTGCTTATTGTTGGTTTTGTATCCAATGATTTTTAGATTTTTTTTCTATGATATCTAAATTACATAGACAGTTAAGCCTAGTGAACCTGGTAAGCTTGGTGATGGGAAAGCTACATGGCTATAAAAATGAAAAAGAAATGGTTCACTTTGGCATTATAGTTTTAAGCTAGCCAAGATAAGGATAGTATCCCAACTTAACATTCCAAATATCAACTACTAGTCTGCCACTGCATCTATATGTAAAACCATTAACGTATATGTAATAGTGAAGGAATGAGCAACAGAGTACAAAATTCTTCTAAAAATGGTAGCCAAAGTGGCTTTCTCTTTTTCCTTCAATAGATAGATTCATGTCTTACCTAAGTCTTCATCATTGGCATTTGCTTTTCCTTAGGCTCTCATTTTATTAAAACAAAAAGGGTTTTTAGTTTCAAAGTTCATGCAAACTTTAGTAAGTTACATTTTCTTTTAATTTCTTTTGTTTGTGTTTTTGATTGGATATTCTATCAAAATAATAAAAGGATGATAATTGGAGAGAATTGGTTTGATTTGCTATAGGAAGGGGAGCTCAAGTCAAAAGGAAAGAAGAAAAATGATTCTCATTTTTCAAGAATCGAATTAGAAAATAAATGTATTAGGACATAAGGTTTTTAATTTTTTTTGTACAAATTCTTAGTAAAGTAAATGTGTAATGTTTTTAATTCTTATTTATCAGGTATATTGTCATAACTATGTCCTTATGTCAAAAGTGTGTCTTAGAGACTTTTGGACTAGATCCTATAAAATGGGGAGATGAATGAATCATGCACGCAATTTCTTTTTTGTTTTTGGGCTATGGTTATTTTTGAAAAACCTGCATGTTGAAATGTTATGAAAATGCCAACTTGCTTTTCATCTAGTTGTATATCTATTTTAACTTTTCATTTTTAGCATGTAATAGATTTTTACATGGGCAATATTAAATTTTTCTTAAGATAACATATAACCTTATATCTGTTGTAAACACCTAATTTTATTCAAAATTAATTTTAACTATTTTTGAAGTGCTGAAAATTTAACCTAGTTCAAATCTAATATTTTTTCAATTTTTGACAAGTTTCTAAAATTGAAATTTGGACCATTTTGACCAAAATGACCCTTAGTCAATTTTAGTCAAACCTAGTCAAACTTAGTCAAATAAAGTCAAAATTAATAAAATTTAGTCAAAATTGATCAAATTTTATAAAACGGATAGATCCTAGGTCAATCCTCAAAATTCACAATCAAATTGGAATCAATATGGTTTAAGATTAAAACAGGTAATTTTTAAAGCACTAAAAATTTTATTATACTTTGAAAAGTGTAAAATTACCAAAACACCTTTAGGGATATTTTTGTAATTTGACTTTCTCAAAGTGAAATTTTCGTAAAAACTTTTAGATCATAATTGAATTTTTTTTATTGATTTTTTTTGCATTGAAAATCTAGATCACACCATAAGAGGTATGAAATTACCAAAATGCCCTTTAGGGGTATTTTCATAATTTGACCTTTCCAATGTCAGAATTTTACGAAAAGCTTCAGATCATGATTTTATAATATTTGATTATTTTTAGAAATTTAAAAACCTTGATAGTACCTCGAAAGGTGTGAAATTACCAAAATACCCCCTAAGGGTAATTTTGTAATTTGACCTTCCAAAGGTTGGTTTTTCATGAAACTTTTTAGGTTGTGATTTTTATAATATTTGATGATTTTTAGTGCATTCAGAATCATAGCAGTATCTCGGATGGTGTGAAATTTCTAAAATACCCCTTTAGGGGTATTTTGATAATTTGACCTTTCCAAGGTCGGATTTTTACAAAATTTTTCATATCTTAATTTTTATAATATCTCATGATTTTTTATGCTTTAAAATCCTAAAATTGAACTCAGAAACATTGATTTCCAAGAAAATAGCCTAAAGACTGAAAACTTTGTACTAAAGGCAAAATGGTCTTTTCATAAGGTTTAATGGATGTAAAAATCACACCTTTGGCGGTGTTTATTTTGGACCATTAGATCATGTTAAGAAGGTGAATCCAATGGTGAAAGCTCATACCTTGCAACCAAAAAAAGATGAAATTTGAGCTATTAGATATGTTTTAATCCAAAGGCTAGCATTGAATTGCATGAGATATTTTTCTTCATCTTCTTAAAAGGCCATTCAACGTAAGAAACCATAAGAAAAAAAGCTAGAAAAAGGCAGAAAAGAGGGAAAAGAAGAGAGAAAAAAACATGAAAGAAAAAGGAAGAAAAAAAGAAAGAAAAAAATTCTTTAAATTTGCTAGCTTGGAGGTATAATTATACTATTTTTTTTTCTAAGACATTTCAAGTTATTTGTGTTCTTGATTCCAAGTTTGATCCAAGCATTCAAACAACTACTCCATGGTTGGATTTGAGTTAAATGATTAAAGAAATCAAAACAACTCCACCATTAAACCAAGTTAGAGGTTCGACCAAACCTCATCCACCACGGTCAAACCTTATCTTAGCTTTCTTTGAATGTTTTCTTATTTTAAATTATGTATATGATGATTGGATTGCTAGTTTCCTTGTTATTCACATGAGTTTGGGTAAGATAATGATGCATATTTAGTTGTTTGGTTAATGTTCTTGGTCTCATAATTTTCTCACTATTTTAGTTTGTCATATATTTGATGATTAATCTTGTAATGGAAATGTCTCTATGTGATGAATGCCTTCGTGTTTAATGCATGGTTGAATAAAATGGAATGAAAACAAGTTGTGAGAATGCGGTAGAAATTTTCGGTCGGGTTGGTTCCCATGTTTGGCCGAATATTGCTTTTCATTTTATGATTACATATTGCTTGATCCCATGCGTTTGATTGTGTTCGTGCTATGCCTTTTAAGTTTTCAAGGTGCTGGAACAAATTTTTAATGAATAAAATGTTCATTTAATGGTTTGTTTTAATAATTTTAGGTTTCTTCGGTTGATTTTCAAAAAAAAAATGGTGAAACATTTCAAAAGTTGGAAAAGTTTTTATGTCTAATCCATTTTGTTTTTGAATTTTCATGCATAGTAGGTTTGTGATATTAAGTTAGAAAATACCTTAGTTTGTAATTATGTTTCTAGGTCATGCATTTGGCATATTATTTGCTTTCATTTCATATCTATTTCCATAAAAGTTTAAAAAAAAAAAAAATGAAGCCCTAAATCAAAACCTTAAATTATATGCATGACAATGTAATATGAATGCATGACAATGTAATCATCATTTTATTATGTTCATCCATTTGTTTTTAAAAATTAGTTTTCAAAAGAAAAATGTTTTGAAATAAGATAATATCTTAAGTAGATATAGTCATTGAGATCTTGCATAACTATGAGAGGACTCTTGATGATTACTATTTATGAGAGGTGTTATCTTGGTTTTGTGCGGCAATTTGAAGAACCATTAAGTTAGATATATGTTTTAAGCTCTACCTAATTATAAAAGAGTGAAACAAGTATTTTGATATTTAAAGTGTTTTCTCTTTGATCCAAAAATTAAAAAAAAAGTTTTTTTTTTAAAATTTGATTTATTTTTTATTTCAAAAAAAAGAAAAGAAAAAAAGAAAAGTAAAAAAAGGAGTTAATTTTAAACATTAAGTAAAATAAGACCATTTTAATCAAAATTAAAGGATAACATGCAATTAATTGGTATTGTCTTCGATGGGCACTATAGGGGTGCTAATCCTTTTCTATGTATAATTGACTCCCGGACTCAACTGTAATTTCATAGACCACAAACTTGTTCTTTTACTAAAATTTTAAACCCATTTTAAAATGTTTTATTTAAAGGATAATTTTTTTTTATGTGGCAAATCACCCCCTAAAAAAGATTGTTGGTGACCTCTTTTTTTTTTGTTTTTATTGAAAATATTATTTTAACCACCGTTTTCCAAAGTTTTCCCCATTATTCTTGCTTTTGGGTTAGCTCACCCTAGGCCCTGAGACATCACGACATCTGTTTCATAATTGTAGTCAATGTGTAGTCACTTTTAAGTTCTCATGCTAACTTTCATATTTATACTACATTAGTAAAACCTCATGAATGAATTATAGCACTTAATGTACCCCATGGTAGGATCTTTCACATGGTTATCAAGTGCTTACTGTCATAACGTATTGGGTTGGAGACTCAATTGCTAGACATAAAACTTAAAATAGTAAAAAATGCAGAGAGTCAACACCAATCTTTTTTAGAGGGTAATTAGCTACCCAAAACTTTTATCTTTTTAATAAAACAATAAAACGGGTTTAAAGTTTATTAAAAAGATGATTTTGGTTTACAAAATAGCATTGGGTTCGAGAGTTTGTTACATAAGGAAAGGATTAGCACCCCCAAGCACCCATAAAATTGTTACCAATTTTTTTTATATGAAATTTAATTATAATTCTCTTCATTTTTAAGAAATAAAATCAATTAAAAATTTTTATTTAGAAATGCTGTGAAAATCTGTAAATTAAAGAAATACCTTAAACTTCTCTGACATAAAGGTAGAATTCGAAGATAAAATTTTTCTCGTCTAAGATTTACCATAATTTTTTCAACATGTAGGAACAGTACCAAAAATTATATTCTTTAGAATATTATTTAAAATTTATTTTAAATCCATTTTTTAAATAATATTTTTCATAAAAAGATATTTATATAGAAAAAACAAGATGCCACAATTAAATAAGAAACAATAATAACATTAAAAAGACATGAGCATGTGAATTTAGAATCTTAAAATTTAGTTTTTAGTTTTTATTCTTTATTTAATTTTATTATTTAAAAAAAAAGAATTGTAGACACTCCAATCTGTCTAGGGTTTTATTTGTTAACTAAATAATAAAAAAATGAAAAAAAGAAAAAAAATATCAAGTGGTTGAGTTTAAATAAAATTGTTTGTCTGGGATTGGGTTATACTTAAAATTTGGAGTTGATTTTAAAAGGAATCAAAACTCATTTCTAGTCTAGGGTTTTCAAATTTTTAACTCTATAAATATAAACCTGTACCAAGCAGTAAAACATAGTGAGAAAGGCAAAAAAAATACACACAGTAGAAAGTAGAAAGATCAGTAAGATTAAAAAAATTTTAAATTTTTTTTTTGGAAAAATCTAGAAATTTTCTAGATTTCGATGAATTTTTCCATATTTCGATGATGATTCCAACAAAACTCAAAGTTTTCAGTGAGATTTCTAGTTTTTGATGTGAAGTTTCAGGAAAATTTCTCAGATTTTGGTGAGGATTCCCAAAACATGGCACCGGCGTTCATCACTTTCTAAAGAGAGAAGAAGAGGAAAAGAAAAGATGAGAGAGAACAAATAGAAGAGATCTGAAGAAAAAAGTAGAAATTTGGTATAGCTTCTAGAAATAACACCATTTTGCCTTAAAAAACCCCAGGATTCGCATGTTTTCTAGCGGGTGACCCGACCCAAGCATCAACCTACATTTTTGACCCCTATACTAGCCAAGCCTTTTAGTTGAGTTGAGCCGAGCCACACCAAGCTTCTGAGCCACGTCTCAGAAGCCGTCATCTGTGTCTCAAGCTGAGCCTTTTAGCCGTCGAGCCGAGCTATTTTTGTTTTTTGATATTTTGTTTATTTATTTATTTTCTATATGTATTTATTTTAAAGTATTTTTTGCATGATTAAATTTTAGCAAAAATTAAAAATTATAAAAAATATTTTTTTTGAAAATAAATACTAATTATCGAATAATGGAATTTTTAAAAATTTCAAATGGTAAATTTTTATAAAATTCCTAGGTGAGAGTTTTTCTAAATTTGTCCCAAATGGTGGAATAATTTAGATAAAGTTTCAATAATAAAAATTAATATTCCTTTTCAATTTAAAAAAGAGAAAAAATAAAAAAATTTAATAAAAATTTTTGGAATTAAATACTTATTATTCAATGATGAGATTCCTAGAGATTTCAAATGGTAAATTTTCTAAGAAATCTCGAGGTATAAAATTTCTCTAAATTTGTCCCAAATAATGGAATAATTTAGATGAAATTTCAATAAAACTAATTGTATTCTTTTCCAAATAAAAAAATAAAAAATTTTTTGCTTAAAAATATTTGACAATTATCCAAGGATGAGAATCTTAGAAATTTCAAATAGTAAATTTCCTAAAAAATCTCTAGGTGAGAAATTTCTTTAAATTTGTCCGAATGATGGAAAAATTAAATGAAACTTCAAAAAAAAATTGTCATATTACTTTCTTTCCAAAGAAAAAAAAAAGAATTTCTAAGTAGACCCAAATGGTGAAAAATTTAGAAATCAAAAAGAAAATTTCTATATTAGCTTGAATGGCAAAAAATGTAGAAATAAAATTTGTAAAATAAAAAATAAACTTTGATGATGAAATCTTAGTAATCACAATTGGATGATTATCTAAGAAATTTCTAGGTGAAAAGATATTTCTAATTTGGCCTAAATGGTAGAATAATTAGACATACTTTTAATAAAAAAAACCAAAATAAAAATGATTAAACCTTTTTCCAATGATGGAGCCTCTTCAAAAAAACAAATGGGATTCTTGAATACTTTTGAAGTGAAAAATATTTTTAAGAATTCTGTCAGATTGATAGAGAAATCTTAAGAATTATTTTCAATATTAAATTTAAGACCATTAGAATAAAGACCTTAGGATAATTTGAAATTAAATGGTACCATCCTTTGGATGGGCATGCTATAACCTTCCCTATTTGTAACCTAACTTTTAAACCTTATTCTGATTAATAGACCATAACCTATTCTTTTAGAGACCCTTAGTCAAGCTTAGGAGCTCCTTAAAAGGATATATTCATTAAGTGGCCAATACACCTTAATAAAAGATTGGCGTTAACTTTTTTTATTATGTCTAGCTATAGATTTATGGATCTATACATTACGATAGTTTGGTGACTCCTCTGAGAACAACTACAGATAGTTAAGCCATAACATTTTAAATTTATCCTATACTTTGATCTAATGGTTTTAAAGTGTAAAGATTGTGTTATTTCTTTACTAACATTTTTTCTTTGCCTTTTATTTATGGGGGTTTTGAAACCTATATGTTCCTTCACATACACTATCACATATATTTGTATGAGCTCAATACCCAAGCTTCATCCCTCTTAAGAGGGAGTAAAGTACCTATGCTCTCATGAGATGATAATTTTTGCAATGGCTAGTGAGATACTCCCACTCAAATCGAATCTTTTCCATTATGAGGATTGGAATGCCTTACTAGTTTGTAATGGACAATGATGAAAAGAACAATTTGGGAACCTTTAGTGGTCAAAGTCACCTAACCCTACATATAATCTGCACTTAAGAGGCCAGTCTTAAGATAGAACCATTCCTACTCATTGATAGATGTACCCTAAAATTAGGGCACAAAAAGGAACAGTTTATGATCTAACCATTTTATTTGTTTGACTTTGTGCATTTGTATTATTATAGTATCATTTAATTCTATGCATCATTGTCATGGTCATGTTTAACCTTGTCATTTACATCATTCTCATATAGGGAATCTTTGCCACATATCAGTCATTAATAAATCATATCTCATGCCTAAATCCATTAAAACCAAATGCAATCAAAGTATACATTAGTTTGTTATGAATCTACTCATCAATTAAAAATCAAGTCAAAGAAAGGTCAAAGAAAATAGGGTAATTGCTTGCTTGGGTGTTTTATTTCATTATTGCTTGAGAGAGTTCATCTCGATCTCCAACAAAATGACCTGGTTGACCTAAGTAATGTTTGGGGATGCATGAGTAGAACAAGGGAGGAGGTATTTGAGAATAAATATGGAGACATTGCTTCACTGCTCCAAGTGGATGTGAACAATAATTTGATCAAAGCCATTCTCTAATTTTGGGATCCTTCTTATAGGTGTTTCATTTTTAATGAAACAGATATAGTGCCAACAATTGAAAAGTACATGGTCCTACTTCATTTTGATTTACCAAACCCAAATAAGATTTATTGGTCAAATAAGGTGGGTTATCATAAGAAGCTTGTGCACATGCTTGGACTTAGTTTGCCTCAAGTTGATACATGTATCAAGACAAAAGTTGAAAGTAAGGCTATCCCATAGGGTTTTCTATGAGGCTTTGTCCAGGGGCACTTGGATGATGATCAGGGGTTAACGGCAATGGCTATAACTCTATATGGATTGGTAATTTTTTCAAAAGTTATTAGATATGTTAATGTCGTTATGATAGACTTTGTTGATCAATTAGAATACAAAGTTAATGCAGCACCAACCATTTTAGTAGAAACCATTTGTTCCTTCAAGTTTTGTTGCAAAAATGGTAAAGGTAGATTTAATGGGTGCTTACAACTACTTTATGTATGGATGAAGAGTCATATTGAGTGTGAAAAAAGCAAGTTTTGCAAACCATACCTTTGTTCCAATGTTCCAATCAAGGAGTTTTATTGTAGCACATGGCCTAAAGCAAAGTCGAAAGAAGAATGGGTTTCATATTTTCATGCACTTGATAGCTAAAGCATAATTTGGAAAGCACCTTGGATGCATCATGATACAGTGTTATATAGTTATGGGAATCAACCTTTAGTGTTTTTATTGGGCCTATGGGGTGCTGTTACTTATTTCCCAACTTTGGTAAGAAGATAATCTAGATGAGTAAATTATTCTAGAAAGCTATGGACTTAACCAGTAAAAATTCTTTTTCACTGAAAATAGGGCATATGGAATAATTGAAATGATAAAAAAGGCATGGAAACAAACCATCAAGGTTAACCAAGGGAGGCTTACTTATGATGTCACCCCATAATATATTGTGGCATACAAGGAAGGGCAAGGACATTGTGCTTCCTTGAGAATGAATAGTTGACAATTCCCCAAAGTCGATTCCTCAAGATCTTTTGCTCAAAGTGAAAATAGCTAAAAGAAAACTCTAAACTGAGAAAGATGAGCTAGAATAAGAAAATAAATGATTAAAAGTAATGGGAGAAAGTTTAAAGCTATAAGAATAGAAAATCCAAAGCTTTACTAAGCAAAAAGATTAGGGGAAAGCCTTATTAAATGATCTAGACAAGACATATTCATCATTCACACCTGAACTTGCCCAACTCTTAAAAGAAAATGAATTATTGAAAGTAAGATTGGAAGAATGACAAAAGGCCACTACTAGGGTGCATAGACATAGCCAAATGCTATATAGGATAGTGGATCAATGCATAGCACAGGTAGAAGCCTTGTCTAATGAATGTAAGAAACATGCTAAACATAGTGAACTATGGAAGGGCATGTGCACGAAAAAATGAAAACATCTAAGGCACTTGCTTGATCAACTATGCACTATTGCAGACAAGAAATAAAAAATAGAAGAAAAAATGAAAGATTTGAAGGCTGTGGTGCAACCAGTAGGAGCTCATGGGCAACAATTGTTTGACTTCCTAGATGAGGCATAAAATCATTACCAACAAGCTAGGAAATTTATATGGAGGCATTAGAGTAATATTTAGGAATAAAAATTGATTTTTAGGACTTGAGAATATTGTTTTGGCTTTGTTAGAATGTAGTTTTGAAATTTTATTAAACAATGTTTCAAATTGAGATTTCTTTTATCAATGATAGTTATGTGGCAAATATTAGTACATTCCATTCATGCATCAAAATATCAAACATAAACCATAGCATTTCTAATAATAAGGTAATTATGGTACTCAAGGTTCAAAGATAACTCCACCAAGCAAGAACCCTACACAATCAATTTGCCAATATAATAAAAGAGCTTGAGTTGACAAATGAAACAAGAAAATTCCAATTGTCTCAAAAAGATAGAGAAAGCTCAAGAAAAGCTTAAAGGGAAGTTGAGTAAGATTTTGGAGGCTTTGAACAAGCTAAATAAAAGGAAGGGTAGAACGGAAAATACTAGCCAACAGGACCCTCAATCACAAGAGGTGATTGACCTTTTATATCTTTTTGGTTATATGTTGTATCAAGCCCAATCCACATAAAAGGCACCACCAGAACAGTTTACATACCTTGTAGGGTATACATACCCTAGAATGCCATTATCTTCAAATCCATAACATTATCAGGGCTATATAAATCCTGTTTTTATTGAGAAGGCAGTGGAACTAATATAGGTCCCTGATTTGGATGATCTAAAGGAAAAAAAATTAAAACCAAAAGGGGCCGAGTCACTAGGGGACTCAATAGTTGACAAGAAGATGCATATGCTCGAGGAATGGTTACAAGAAAGAGGGAATTAGTTTTTATGGTTCCATGGATGCTGCTGAGCTCTGTTTAGTTTCAGATGTCATTATTCTTCCAAAGTTCAAGGTTTCAAAGTTTGAAAAATATAATGATAAAAAGTGCCCAAATATCTATATTATTATGTACTATTAGAAGATGGCTACCCATGCTAATAATAAAAAGTTATTAATGCACGTATTTTAAGATAGTTTTTTTGACTTTGTACTAAGTGGTATGTCTAGCTAGACAAGACCCATATCAGTCTTGAAATGATATGGCTCGTGACTTTATTAGTCAGTATCAACATATCATAGATCTAGCCCTTGATCATTTGTTTTTGCAGAATATGGAAAAAAAGCCAATTGAATCATTCAAGGAGTATACCCAGAGGTAAAAGGACATAGCTACTCAAGTGCAACCTCTTCTAATTGAGAAAAAAACCATAGTGTTACTTGTCAACACTTTAAAATCTCCCTATTATGAAAAGATGATAAGAAATACAGCAAAAAATTTCATTGACATGGTGATCTTAGGCGAAATCATTAAGATGCCATTAAGAATGGCAAGTTGGAAGGAAGAGAAGCTTCCACTAAGATGGCACCAAAGAAAAAAGAGATTGAAGCTTAAGCTGTGAACTTTGACAGACAACATCCAAGGGTTATCAACCCTATCCATCACAAGTTTACTCTATATATTATTCTACAGTGAATAATACCTCACCTTACATATATTAGCCTACCCCATAACCATCTTACCCACCAACATATCAGCTCACTTTCAAACCCCAAACTGCCATGTATAGTCCTAACACTTAACCTTTTACAAGACCTTAGATTCATCCTACTAGCTCAATAAGTGGTTCATGAGAGCTACGAACTACTTAAGAAAAACTCGTATTTGACCCAATCCTCGTGACTTATATGAAATTATATTGAGAGCTCTACAATAACCATTTGATTACCCCTAATCATCTAGAGCCACTCAAGCCACCCTATCCTAAGAGGTATGATCCCACAGCTCACTATGATTACCACTATAGAATTGTTGGTTATTCCACAAAGAATTGCACTACCTTGGAACACAAGGTATAGTGATTGATCAAAGATGGAATAATAAACTTTGATACAGGAGGGATAGCAGAACCTAATGTTAGTGGCAATCCTTTGCCAAACCATAATGTGATGCTCTAAGTGAGGATTAAGAGCATCATGTGAAAAAAAAAGTGGAAGAAATCAAAACACCTCTTAATTAGCTATTTGATGCTTTGTGTAAAGCTGACATGATATAGCTAGTGAGTTCGCACAATTATCATGAAAGATATGTACAGATAGTAATTACAAATATCATAGTGGGGCATCTGACCACTTTATTAAAACTTATGAACAATTTCATTGGAATATAAAAAAACTCAAATTCTTACTAGATTGAGCTTTATAAAGAGAGGCAGGTTTTAACAAATGCTGAAGTGTCTATGACTAACTAGCCATCAAAATTGTTTCCAAAACCGATAACAATTTACTATAGAGATAAACCAAAGTCGATCATAGACAAGCTTATCCCTAGGTTGGTAACTTTTAAAGTCCCTACTCTATTCCCTTACAAGGATGATAAAGATGTGCCATGAAAATATGGCTATGACTAACAAATGCTGAAGTGTCTATGACTAACTAGCCATCAAAATTGTTTCCAAAACCGATAACAATTTACTATAGAGATAAACCAAAGTCGATCATAGACAAGCTTATCCCTAGGTTGGTAACTTTTAAAGTCCCTACTCTATTCCCTTACAAGGATGATAAAGATGTGCCATGAAAATATGGCTATGAATTGGTCAATTATATGGGCAAAGGATCTAAAAATCAATAGTTCTTAAAAATAGTGGTGAGTCAGATCATCAACAAAGGTTGGTATCCTAGAGCAAGACTGGGCAAAAATTTACAAGGGATAAGAGAGACCCAATAATAATTGATAACAGTGAGAGGCTTAGCCTAGGTTATGAGGCGAAAGGATGGGAGATTAGAAGAAAACAAGCAAATAGGAGAGAAAAAAAGATGGCTTGGCTAAAAAGGTATAAACCAAGGATTATGCCTATGATCATCCTACATTTGTATGAGACTTTCAAGCCTGGAGGGTTTATGTACCCGATACAAAGAAAGATCTAGAACTAACTATGGAAAAGACATTCGTTAAGTTGCCCATCCATGTAATTGGAGATGGAAAGGAGAATGAATAAGAAATGTTGGTACGTTCTTGTCCGTTGGGTTGCAAACTGTACAATTGGAGTGCTATTGAAATGCTTGCTATCCTTGAGACTATTTCAATGTAATTATCTATCCTAGTAGCTTGTGCCCAAGGCATTAGGATGATCTTTTATGTATAGGCCATTTATTTATTATTATTTTAATAAAGATTAGGAATGATGCATTTTAATTCATTTATTCTATTACTCTCATTTTTCATTTTCTCAACACATCTTGCTAGCACATCCAATTTCATTCAATTTTAGGTCTTTAAATGAACATGAAGATAATCATGATAATGATCAAGGGGTTAATTTTGAAAAATCAATTAACACTGATGAACTTGATGACAAAGATGATTCTAGAGAATATGTATTACCTCTGGACCTAATGAGATTAACTGAGCAAGAAAATAAACTAATTGAGCCTCATTATAAGGTAATTGAAATAGTGAACCTAAGAGATGATGAGAACAAGAAAGAGAACAAAATTGGCATATCACTTTCATCGATAAATAGACAAAGATTAGAAAACCTGCTCTGAGAATTCATAAATGTGTTTTCTTGGTCTTATTAGGATTGCTTGAGCTTAGCACAAAAATAGTGAAACATAAATTACCCCTAAAGCCAGAATGTAAACCAATCTAACAAAAATTAATGCGAATGAAGCCTAAGATGCTATTAAAGATTAAAGAAGAGGTGAAGAAGCAATTTGATGTAGGTCTCTTACAAATGGCTAAGTATCCAAAATGGGTAGCTAACATTGTACCAATTCTTAAAAAAGTTGAAAAAGTGTGAATATGTGTAGATTATCGTGACTTGAATAAGGCTAGCCTAAAAAATAACTTTCAATTGCCTCATATTGACACATTGGTGAATAATATAGCCAAGCATTCTATGTTTTCCTTCATGGATGGAATAATATAGCCAAGCATTCTATGTTTTCCTTCATGGATGGGTTCTCAGTTTATAATCAGATAAAGATGGTGGAAGATGAAAAGACTATTTTCATGACTAAGTAACGTACATTTTGCTACAAAGTTATGCCCTTTGGTTTAAAGAATGTTGGGGCAACATATCAAAAAGCCATGGTGATGCTCTTTTATGATATGATGCAAAAAAAGATCGAGGTGTATATGAATGATATGATTGTGAAATCCTGTGAAGACGAAGATTATGTCACCAACCTCAAAAAGTTGTTTGAAAGGTTGAGAAAATTTAGCTTAAGTTGAACCCAATAAAGTGTATTTTCAGGGCAAAATAAAGAAAGTTACAAGGCTTCATAGTTAGTGAAAGAGGAATTGAAGTCAATCCAGACAAAATGCAAGCCATTCAAAATTTATCACCTTTAAGTACACTAAAAAAGGTTTGAGGTTTTTTGGATAAATTGAACTACATTTCTAGGTTCATTTCTTAGCTTACTTATAAGTGTGATTCCATTTTTAAGCTTTTTCGCAAGAATAATCCTAGAAAATGGAATGAGAAATGCTAATAAGCTTTTGATAAAGTTAAGCAGTACTTGTCAAATCTTTAAGTGTTGGTGCCATTTATTCCAAGGAGACCATTGATCTTATATTTGATAGTGTACGAGAAGGCAATGGGATATATGTTGGGATAACAAGATGAGTCTAGCAGAAAAAAGCTATTTACTGTATGAGTAAAAAGTTCACAGAATATGAGTCCCAGTATTCTTCTTTAGAAAAAATGTGTTGTGCATTAGCTTGGACAGCCAAAAGACTCAGACAATACATGTTTTATTATACTACTTGGCTTATAGCAAAACTGGATCCAATTAAATATATCTTTGAAAAGCCTTTGTTGTTTGGAAGAATTACTAGATTGCAAGTGATGCTTTCAGCATATGACATCATGTATGTGAGCCAAAAGGCAATAAAAGAAAGTGTTATAGTTGAGTTTCTAGTAGATCATGCTATCAAAAATTATAAGCCAATGAGGTTAGAATTTTTTAATGAAGATTT
Source organism: Durio zibethinus (assembly GCF_047325235.1). Lineage (NCBI taxonomy): Eukaryota > Viridiplantae > Streptophyta > Magnoliopsida > Malvales > Malvaceae > Durio > Durio zibethinus. The sequence continues at coordinate 17,849,764 of NC_143178.1, forward strand.
GATAGCGGTTTCCCAACTTGAAAAGGAAAAGCATGATGAAAAGTGTTGGAAAATATACTTTGATGGAACTACCAATGGCTTGGGGCATGGAATTGGGGCAATTTTGATTTCTCATGAAGAACAGTACTATCCAATAATAGCAAGGTTTAATTTTAGTTGTACAAATAACATTAATGAATATGAAGCCAGTGTTATGGGTTTACAAGTTGTTAAAAATAGAAGGATTAGAGTATTGACAGTATTTGAAGACTCAGCTCCAGTTATATATCAATTGAAAGAAGAATGGGAGATAAGAGATTCAAAACTCATTTTATATTATAAGTATCTCTTAGAGTTGATCAAGCAATTTAAAGATATTAGTTTGATCATTTGCCTTGTGAGAAGAATTCGATTGCTAATGCCTTGGCTATTCTGGCAGTAATGATCTGAATTAATAATAACACCAACATTTCATCAAGCTAGATGTTAAGGATATGCCAGCTCATTATTTTAATGTAGAAGAGGAGAAAGAAAGAAAACCATGGTATTATGATATATTGTAGTACATGAAGAATTAATAATACTCGAACCAAGCAACTAAAAATGATAAAAGAGTTATTCGAAGACTAGCTATGAGTTTCTTCTTAGATGGAGATGTCCTATATAAAAGAGCCATGATAAAATATTATTAAGATATGTAAATACAGCTGAGGTAAAAAAGATTATTAAGGAAGTACATGATGGAATATGTGGGGCACATGCAAATAGACATATGATGGCAAGATAGATCATGAGATCTGGGTACTATTGGTTGACAATAAAGAGCAACTGCATTAACTATGCTTGAAAATGTCACAAGTGCTAGATCTATGTTCATAAGATCTATACTCCATTGATTGCTTTACATGTTTTGGCACCACCATGGCCATTATCCATGTGAGGTATAGATGTCATTAATCTTGTTACCCTATAGCTTCTAATGAGCATAGTTTCATTTTCGTGATGATAGATTATTTTACAAAATGGGTAAAAGTAGCTTAATTTGAAAATGTGACATGATCTATGGTCTGAAAGTTTATAAAAAAAGAGATCATTTGTAGATATGCACTTTTAAAAAAAATCATTTTAGATAATACCAAGAATCTAAATAGTAAGATGATGCACGAAATATTTGCTCAGTATAAGATCAAATATCATAATTCAGTGCCATACCACTTAAAAATGAATGGGGCAGTTAAGGTAGCAAACAAAAATATAAAAAGAATTCTTGAGAAGATGATCGAGACTTATAAAGACTGGCATGAAAAGTTGCCATTCGTGCTACATGCTTATTGAACATTAGTGCATACCTCTACTAGGGCAACCCTATTTTTTTTGGTCTATGGGATAGAGGTTGTGTTACCAGTGGAAGTTGAAATCTCATCCTTGAAAGTTCTAAGTTAGGTTGAATTGAAAAAAGGCTAAATGGATTTGAGGGTGCTACGAGCAGTTGAATTTTATTAAAAAGAAAATATTGACAGTGCTATGCCATGGTCAATTATATCAGAAAAGAATAATAAGAGCTCATGATAGAAAGGTTTCGCCTTATGCTTTTGAGAAGGGGAGTTGGTCTTGAAAAAAATTCTCTAAAGGCAGTATGATAATAAAGGAAATGATTCTAAATTGGGAAAGGCCATATGTTATGAAACGAGCTTTATCAGATGGAACATTGATATTTGCTGAGATGGATGGAGATGATTTGCCCAATCCTATAAATTTTGATATTGTGAAGAAATACTAGCTTAAAAAAAAGAATAAAAAAGAATAAAAAATGAATAAAAAATGAGAACTCAAGTTGAAAATCCAAAAGGGTGATTTGAGTCAAAAGGGGGTTCATCTAAGTTGAAAACCTGAAAAGGCAACTTAGATGAGGAGGGTACAATATCAAACTTGGGAATTCATCGGTATGGAGTCTAGCATGTTCTGATGATCTCTAAGTTGTTAGGTGTATTAGATGGTTGAGTTTTTGAAAAGACTTCAAGATATATTATCATGATTATCTGATTGTTTATTTAGGGCATTGTTACCCCATACCCATTTTTGTAACCATTCTTCTTTGTAATGACCAAAGTTATTTTACCATTCTTTTAAATAAGAGATATTTCATTTCATTCCATGTGTCTCTTTTTTTATGACTATTTTCCCAATCCATCCATTGGCTTTTTTTTTAAATACCTTGCAACAGAAGAAATATGTGATTGCATTTTTACTTTTTGAAATTGAAATAATATTGATAAATGAATAATAGCATGAAAGATTTCTACATTACCTTGGAAAGGTTGAGAGTGATAATGGCAATCATGAAATATTCAGTACTTGGTAAGGACATTGAATTTGGAGAAAAAAGATTTCTTTAAAAGGAAAATATATGAATTGAATGAGAAAGATGGTTGGGAATTAAATCAATTTGGTCTTAGTACTTGAAGATTGAAGAGTTCGAGAAAGAGAAAAAAAAAGCTTGAGAAACTTGAGTACCATAATTGAAAAGAAATTAATTAATTGACATTTGCATAGCATGCATTGCATTTCTAAATATCTAGTGCATAGTAGGCATTGCATTTAAAATTGTCTAGTACACAAATTTAGGAAACATGAATATTTCAAGATCCTACATAAAGAAGATAAATATGCAAACTTTCCAATGAAAGAATTTTAAAATCTTATTTGAAAAAAAGAAGACTTCTGAATTAAGATTTTGATCCTTGAAAAAGGATATTTCTCAATATTATGAATGATTTGTAAGACCTCTAGGCATAATCTCTTATAATTTCTTTTGATGATTTATAAACCCCTAGAAATGATTATAGAGGAGTCTTATTTATTTCTTAAAGTTTTTGAGCCTCTGTTTAGAGGAGCTTTATTTATTTCTTAAAGTTGTTGAGTCTTTGTTTAGAAGAGCCTTATTTATTTCTCAAAGTTGTTGAGACTTTGTTTATAAGAGCCTTATCTATTTTTCCTAAAGTTGGTAAGCCTCTATTTAAATGAGCCTTATTTATTTTTTTTTCAAAGTTGTTGAGCCTCTATTTAGATGAGCTTTATTTATTTTTCTAAAGTTATTGAGCCTCTAATTAGAAGAGCTTTATTTATTTTTCAAAGTCATTGAGCCTTTGCTTAAAGAAGCTTTATGCATTTATCAAAAGTCGTGAGCTTCTGTTTAGGGGAGCTTTATTTATTTTTCAAAGTCATAAAGCCTTTGTTTAGAGGAGCCTTATTTATGTTTCAAAAGTCATTAAGCTTCTGTTGAAAGCAATTTTTCTATTTTTCATAGTATTAAACCTCTATTTAGAAGAGTTTTTATGTTATATAATAAGTTTGAGTATGCTCAGAAAAAAGGAAAAAAGAAAAAATATGTCAAGTTGGTTCTTGATTGGGTTGTCTACATTGTTGCACAATTCTTATTTCACAGAAAATGCATAAAAAAAGGTTCTATTTGTTAATTAAATAATAAAAAAAAGAAAAAAAATCAAGTGGTTGAGTTTAAATGAAATTGTTTGTCTGGGTTTGGTTTGGACTTAAAATTTGGAGTTGAATTGAAAGGGAATCAAAACTCTTTTCTAGTTTAGGGTTCTTAGATTTTAAACCCTATAAATATAGACATGTACCAAGTAGTAAAAGACAATGAGAAAGGCAAAAAAATTTATATACAGCAGAAAGCAAAGAGATCAGTAAGACTAGAAAAAAAATTGAAGATTTTTTTTGGAAAAGTCTAAAAAATTTCCTAATTCTAGTGAATTTTGTTAGATTCCAATGAAGATTCTGGTAAGACTTGAAGTTTCTGGTGAGATTTTAGTTTTTATTGAAGTTTTTGGTGAGCTTCCCAAATTTCGATGAGGAATCTTAGAACATGATACTGACATTCATTATTTTTTAGAAAGAGAAAGAAAAAAAGAGAAAAGGAGAGAGAATGAGTAGAAGAGATTTGAAGAAAAAAGAATAAATTTGGGCTTTTATACCTTCCAGAAACAATGTCATTTTTACCTTAAGAAACTTTAGGATCCGCATGTTTTCTAGCGGGTGACCTGACCCAAATGTTGACATGCTTCTTTGACCTGCAAACAACCGAGCCGAGCGATGCCGAGCTTCTGAGTTGAGTCTTTGAAGCTGCCATTTGTGTCTCAACTAAGCCTCTTAGCCATCAAGCCAAGCCATTTCTGTTTTTATTTTATTTTATTTTATTTATTTATTTATTTTCTTTATGTATTTGTTTTAAAGTATTTTTTGCATGATTAAATTTTAGAAAAAAATTAGAAAAAAATTTTAAAATATAAAACAAAATAATTTTTTGGAAAATAAATACTATTATCCAATGATAGAATTTTTAAAATTTTCAAACAGTAAATTTCTATAGAATTCCTAGGTGAGAAATTTTTTCTAAATTTGTCATAAATTATGGAATAATTTAGATAAAGTTTCAATAATAATAATTAATATTTATTTTTAATTCAAAAAAGAGAAAAAAAATAAAAATATTTTAAAAAAAATTTAGGAATTAAATACTAATTATCCAATTATGAGATTCTTAGAGATTTCAAATTATAAATTTTCTAAGAAACCTCTAGGTAGGAAATTTCTTTAAATTTGTCCTAAATGATAGAAAAATTTAGATAAAATTTCAATAAAAGAAATCATATTCTTTTTCAAATAAAAAATAAAAAAAATTTTGGTTAAAAATATTTGACAATTGTCCAAGGATGAGAATCTTAGAAATTTCAAATAGTAAATCTCTTAAGAAATTTCTAAGTGAGAAATTCTTTAAATTTGTCCTAAATAGTGGAAGAATTTAAATGAAACTTCAATAAAAAAAAATAATTTTCTTATTATTTTCTTTCCAAAGATAAAAAAACAAAAAAAAATTTTTAAATAGACCTAAATGGTGAAAAATTTAGAAATAAAACTTGTAAAATAAAAAATAAATTTCGATGATGAAATTCTTAGTAATCATAAATGGATGATTATTTAAAAAAATTTTAGATAACAAGATATTTCTAATTTGGCCCAAATTGTGGAATAATTAGATATATTTTCAATAAAAAACCAAAATAAAAATGATTAAACCTTTTTTTGATGACAGAGTTTTTTTTAAGAAAACAAATGATATTCTTGAATACTCTTGAGGTGATAAAATATTTTTAAGAATTTTACTAAATTGATGGAGAAATCTTAAGAATTATTTTCAATACTAAATTTAAGGCCATTAGAATCAAGACTTTAGGATAATTTAAAACAAAGTGGTACCATCCCTAGGATAGGCATGTGGGGGTGCTATAATCTTCCCTATATGTAACCGAACTCTTAAACCCTATTTTGATTAGTAGATCATAACCTATTCTTTTAGGCACTCTTAGTCAAGCTTAGAGCTCCTTAAAAGGATAGATTTATTAGGTGGCCAATCATACCTTAATAAAAATTTGGTTGCGACCTTAATACAAATTTGGTTGTGACTCCTCTTATTGTATCTAGCTATAGATTTATGGATTTATATGTTATGACAAGAATCATATGAAAATTCTTAATGAAATAAAATTTCATAAATACCACATCATCTTGGCAGCATTTGGGAACAAATTACTTCATAAAAGGGTTTCACATAAAACTTTGACTTTCGGGATGGTATCGGGGTTTTGAATGGATTAATATTTTGGACTCACCTAAAGTTTAGGGTTCCACCTATCTTTTGACGTTTCATTTGGGGTTTAAGATTTTACTTAAGGTTTAGGGTTTCACCTAGGGTTTTGAATTTCACTTAGTGTTAGCTCAAAGACTTGAAATAAAGCAAAAAAGGGGTGAATTGGTTGATAATAACATTTTCAAAAATCAATACCTAATAAGCACAAATTCTGCAAAACAAATTTTTCTAAGCAAATGAACACAATAAATGAAAGTAAACTAACAATCTTAAAAAAAAAAAGAAGATAAAGATAAAGAATTAGACACCAAGTTTTATAGAGGTTTAGTCCTTCTTTTAGGCACCTACGTCCTCTCCCTTAGCCTTATTTACCAACAAGTTCAATCCACTATATGTTGAAAGGTACAACCTAGCTTCTCAAAGTTTTATACAATCAACACCATTAACTCTTAAGGGTTATCCTCCCGTTTAAGCTCACAATCTCACAATACAAAATTTTTGAAGTGTTTTGCAAACTTAAAGAACCTCTCTAAGGTTAGGTGTTTGCTAACTTGAAGTATAAAACAATATTGATAAGTGGATTAAGAGAAAACCAGATAAAATAGGGGATTTTTTACACTTTTCTCTCTTTGAACTGGTTTGAATGCTTAAAGAAGATGGTTAGTAGAGGCAATAAATTCTCTTAGCTTTTTATGCTTTTGATTTGCAATGGAAGCCTTCATTTATATGTAGAAAAGAGGAGATAGCCATTATTTTGCATTTAATGCTTCAAACTTGTAAAATTTCATATAAGAAATAACCGTTGGTGCTTTTTGGGCATTAGGGGATTGATCCCCTTATGTAGGGGATCGATTGCGTCAGTGATAAGAAAACCAATTTTTGTTAGTAAAATCAACCACTTGATCGATCTTATGCTTACATAATCGATCCTCTATGTAGGGGGATTGATCTTTTTTGTTGATTTTTGACCCAACTTTGCTTTCTATATAAAAAATGAATCAATCCTTTTAGGGGGGATCGATTGGGTATGTTTAACACCTCAACCAATCGATCCCTACAAGGAGATGATCAATCGGTTCTTAATAAATTTGCAAAAGTTTGGCTATGGGAGAAAAATGGATCGATCTCTTTAACTAGGGGATTGATCGAGTAAAAGAGGGGATTAATCCCTTCGCTTTGGGGATCGATCCTTTCTATCCAAAACATGCCCAAAACTCATTTTGTTTCTGGAATTTGTTTTGTTTTAGTTCTTAAATGAAATTTGGCAAGATGGAAGGTTGGAAAAATGTTCAATTTGAGATTAAGTAAATTTGATTCTAGTTAGGCAAATTTTTGTTTTGTCAATTCAAAAACTTTTATCAATTCAAGGCTAACAATCTCCTCTTTTTTTATATGATGAAAGTAAGTGAAAATTTTGCTTGAAAAAACATTTTTTCATTAAAAATAAGCTCCCCTTTAATTTAAGCATAATGAAATTTTAAGAGATTTTAAACAACTGAGAACAAGGATATAACCATCAATATCAATATAACTATCAATAACAATATCATCAAATAAAATTTCTTCATAACATCAATATCAAGATCATCTATCCAATAAGAATTTTTTATACCTTTTTTTTTCCCTTTTTTTTGTCATAGCAAAAAGAATGAAGTCAATCAAAGTAAGATGGCAATCAATTCAAGGCAATAAGAAACTCAATATGTGTTCAAAAGCCATACCAACTCAATTTCACAACTCAATGTCATACCAATCTTAATGTCATATAATCATCAAGCAATATATCAATTTCACAAGCCAATTTCAAAGTAATATAGCAAATTTCATAATGAAGATGAAATGTTTATTTCATTAATATAAATAGCAAATACCAAAGTTTGAAAAGAAAACATAATGCAAAGTGTTTATAAGGAAAAAAATAAAACATGAAAAGATAAATATGTGGAAAAACATCTCAAGGATAGCATCAGAATGGATCACTGAGGAGGAGGAAGAGGTTAAGGAAATTGAGGAAAGTGCTACCCTATTTGCTATTATGCATTCCAGATGTGTTCAATATCAGCCCTAACTTGGTGAACAACACATTTTGAGTCATTTCCATATTTTCCAATTTAGAATTCATATTCTCAACCACTGAGTGTAGGATGTTCGTCTAAAGTATAAGCATTTCTAAAGTGCCTTAAGTATCAAATAGTGGGGTAGAAGGTTCTCCTTAAGATGCATTCAAACTATTTGGGATATCATGCTCTTCTCCCTCTTCTTGCATAGCTATAATATCAGTTTTTCTAACCCACAAACCAGTTACATTTTGTATATAGCCCATACTATGCAGAGTAGGAGCACCAAGAATGCTAAATGGGTTATTAAACACAATCTCTTTATCACCTCTAGTATTAATTTTTAATTTCTTCAAAAGATTACTTATTGCAAACCTATAAACTAAGGTGTAGTCTTTATTTTACACTACTTGCATCAGATCACTGAAAATAAAGGGCACCAGATTGAGTTTTTCCTTATGTTTGATTTTGTTCATCCATCAATAATCTTTTCCTAATGGTCAAATATTGGGTGTTGAAAGGTGCCAATACATGAGTGACTATAAGGTGTAACAATCTATTATGCCTTGAAAGTTTAGTGGCTTAGGTAAGAGCAACTCTTAAATTTTCATTTCCAAATATATCTTGAGCTAGATCCAACATGTCACACCAAGTGTTTGTGTCTCTCTCATTATCTAGCATAAAGACTTCAGCTAAAAATTATTTACTAACCATAATTTCTTTACCTATCACATAGGTTCTGAATCTATCAAGATAATATCTATTTGCAGACCCTTCAATTTTAATACATTTAGCATTGCTATAAAACACCTTGACTAGATTTTCATACACAATTCCATCCATGCATAAATAGTTCATCCAGCCAAATTCCCTAAATGCATGCAAATAAGGGAACTTAATAGATTATAAAAATTCAAAAGAGATTACCCTTCTATGCTTGACCTCCCTATGAGCAAAGTGTGCTTCATATCTCTTCTTAGCATCAAGATTTGTAAAATTTTGATTGAATGAAGGCCTAATTGATGAACTAGAAGCCTCATTTGGAGGATTCCTCCTTGTTCCAACATTTCTTTTAGTCTTTGGTGCCATAGAAACAATGGGACAGTTGAAATAGGCAGGCTTATGTGAAATTGATGAAGAAATTGATGATTATAGGTGATAAGTAGTAGAATATGTTTGAGAAAGGCAAGAAAATTGAGTGAATGTAGTAATTTTAGAAAAAATGATCAATTTTCAAGAGAGAAAAAAATGAATGGAGATTTTTGTGTGATTTGAAGCTTTTTAAAGATGATTTTTGCAAGAAACCAAATAAAAATAAAGCAATTTACAAAAGATTTTAGTTGAAAGTGATCAATTTTAAAAGAAAATAGAGCAAGAATTCCTAGGGTTTAAGAAAAAGGTATTTGGGGAAGAAGAAGAAGGATGAAGGATCTAGAATAGTCGACCAAAGAAAAAGAGGGGACTTGATTTTGAAAAGAGAAAATGGTGCACATAGGGCAATCTTTGCATGAATTGATCGATCAGGTGTCAAAGGGAATCAATTAGGTAGAGGCTTGCCATGGACTGATCGATCAAGTCCATAGGGGGATTGATCCGGTCCCTAACATTTTCCACTTAATTTGGCTATTGGATGGAAAACCAATCGATCTATTCTAAGGAGGATCGATTGGTTCACCTATAACAATTTTTTTTTTAAATTTTAATTTAAAAACCATTCATCATGAACATTCAAATATGTATCATACAATTACAAATATGATCATACATAAAATTTTAAGAAAATGTCAAGATAAGTACACATTTGATCAAACAATGTAGCAATATTCATCATACCGTCAAGAAATTCATTTTAAGGAGCATTCATCATACCAAGTTTACCTCTAATTGTATAAAATCTATCCATATCAAGAGACTTTGTGAAAATATCAGCTAATTGATGCAAGGTATCAACATATTCAAGCACAATATCACCTTTTTTAACATGATCTATAATGAAATGATGCCTAATTTCAATATGCTTGGTTCTTGAATCTTGAATTGGATTTTTGGTGAGATTGATGGCACTAGTATTATCATATTTAATGGGAATGTGATCCATGGTAATTCCAAAATCCTCTAATTATTGCTTAATCCACAAAACTTGAGCACAACAACTACCGACCACTATATATTCGACTTTGGTTGTGGATTGAGCAACATTATTTTGTTTCTTAGAAAACCATGATATGAGCATATTCTTAAACAATTGATAAGTACCAAAAGTGCTCTTTATGTGAATTTTGTAACCACCAAAATCTACATTAGAATAGGCGTACAAGCAAAAGATGAACCTTTTGGATACCATAATCCTATATTAGAAGTGTCCTTAAAGTATCTAAAAAATTTTTTAACAATAGATAAATGTGATTCTCTAGATGATGATTAAAATCTAACACATAAACACACACTAAACGTTATATCTTGTCTACCTGTAGTAAGATATAACAATGTATCAATCATAGACCTATATAATTTAGAATCAATAATTTACCTCATTCATCATTGTCAAGTTTTGTTAAAGTGCTCATAGGTGTTGAGCAAGGCTTTGATTTTTCCAATCCAAACCTTATAAGCAAATCCTTGATGTATTTGGCTTGATTGATGAAGGTACCATCTTTTGTTTGCTTTACTTCTAATCCCAAAAAGAATGTAAGCTCTTCCATCATGGTCATTTCAAATTCACCTTGCATAGTCTTAGCAAATTCTTGACAAAGAACTTTATTAGTAGCACCAAATATAATATCATCAACATAAACTTGCACTATGAGAATGTCCTTTTCTTTTGTTTTAATAAAGAGTATAGTATCAATCTTTCCTCTATTAAAACCATTTTCAATTAAAAATTTTGTCAATCTTTCATACGAAGCTCTAGGAGCTTGTTTTAAACCATATAAAGCTTTTGTCAATTTATAAACATGATTTGAAAATTTAGGATTTTCAAAATTGAGAGGTTGCTCTACATACACCTCTTTATTTATAAAACCATTTAAAAATGCACTCTCGACATCCATTTGAAAAAGATTGAAATTTTTGAAACATGTAAATGCAAGCAACATTCTAATGGCTTCTAACCTCACAATTGGGGCATAGGATTCATTATAATCAATTCTTTCTTCTTTACTATACCCTTGAGCTACCAACCTAGCTTTGTTTCTAACAACATTGCCATAGTCATCCATTTTATTCCTAAAAAACCATTTGGTGCCTATAGTAGGATGATCATTAGGCCTAGGTACAAGATTTCACACTTGGTTTCTTTCAAATTGGTTCAATTCCTCTTGCATAGCCAATATCTAATGATCATTTCCTAAGGCTTGATCTATATTTTTAGGTTCACTATGAGATAAAAAAGTAACATAATTACACACATTATAAGAAGGTCTAGTTTTTACCTCTTAAGTAAGATCACCACTAATCTCACTATCTTTGACATATCTCCTTTTTTTATGGTGATTCGATTTTTTCTCTATGTGTTGTGGCTCCTCTAAAAACTCATCATCTTCTTTTTGATTGTTCTTCTCAATGTCATGTGATACATCATTGATGTATTTTTGAAGTGTACCTACATCATCATCATCAAGAGACAATTTTCTCGAAAGTGGATTAGATTCATCAAAGATAACATGTATAGACTTTTCAACAACTAATGTTCTTTTATTAAAGACTCTATAGGCTTTTGAATTCAAAGAATATCCTAGGAAAATGCCTTCATCATTTTTTGCATCAAATTTTCCAAGATCATTTTTTCCATTGTTCAAAACAAAACATTTGCAACCAAAAGGATGAAAATAACTTATGTTAGGCCTTTTTCCTTTAAAAAATTCATAGGGAGTTTTCTTTAAAATTGGCCTAATCATAGCTCTGTTTATAATATAACAAGTGGCATTTATAGCTTTCACCCAAAAATATCTAGGTAGATTATTTTCACAAAGCATGGTTCTAGCCATTTCTTCTAAAGTCTTATTTCTTCTTTCTACTACCCCATTTTGTTGAGGAGTTCTAGGAATAGAAAAATTATGGCTAATACCATTTTCACTACCAAACACATTAAAGCCAAGGTTTTCAAATTCTTTTCCATGATCACTTCTAATACTAGAAATTGAATAGCCTTTCTCATTTTGTATTTGCTTGCTAAAAGTGATGAACTTTTCCAAAGCTTCATTCTTTGAATGCAAAAAGAGAACCCATGTGAATTTAGTAAAATCATTAACAATAACAAACCCATATCGTTTTCCACCAAGACTCATCGTCCTAATAAGAACAAAAAGATTAATATGAAGTAGTTGAAGAGGTCTAGTAGGTGAAATACAATTCTTAGGTTTGAAAGAGATTTTTTTATGTTTTCCTTAAGCATATGCATCACAAACCTTGTAATTTTCATATTTCAATTTTGGTAAACCAACAACCAAATCATTTTGAGAAAGTTTTGAAATTACATGCATGCATGCATGTGTAAGTCTTCTATGATAAATCCAACTTTCATTTTCTTTTTAAGCCATAAAACAAACATTTTTAAAAGAAAGATCATCTAGATGCACTACATAAATATTTTTTTGATGATGTCTAACAAAATTAAGTTTGTTAGTTTTGATATCAATCACTTGATAGCACATGGATTCAAACACAACTCTAAGTCCTTTGTCACATAATTGACTAATATTAAGTAAGTTTTGCTTGAGTCCTTTTACAAGTAAACATTTTCAACATTAGTAGAATAATTGTTACCAATGGAGCTAATCCCTTCAATTTGGCCTTTAGAGTTGTCATCAAATGTAACATCTCCTCCACTTTTAGCTTTTAAGTCATTAAAAAAGTCTTGTCTATGGTCATGTGTTTTGAGCATCTACTATCAAGGTATCATATATTGTTCTTACTTGAATTTGCTTTGTAGCAATGCTCATCCACCTACAAAAGCATAATTAAAATTTTGTTTTGGGTACCCAAACTTTCTTGGGTCCTTGAGTGTTAGTACTAACAATTCTTGTACCTTTTGAAATCCACTTCATTTTAGTAATCTCATTTTAAGATGTTCTAACTTCTTTTAGAATCTGCACTCTCCTAAATGAGTTTACCTTTATAAGTGACTTTCTTCAAGGAACAATATATATAAAATGACCCAATTTATGACAACATGCACATATGCTAGATGAATCATTTGGCTTAACAAGGAAATTCTTTAAATGAGTCTCTTTGTTGTCACCATTATAGCCTAATCCATCTTTATCAAATAATGCTCTTTATGTTTCAAGCATGTTATAGAGTTTTTGATGTCCCATATAAAATCTAGAAAATAAGTTATGCAAATTTTCATTTTTCTTGTCAAATCATTAACATTTAATTTTAAAAGCTCAATTTCTTTTTCTAAGTCATCCTTTATTTTAGTCAAGAGTTCATTTTCTAGCTTCAACTTAGAGATCATTTTCTTATATTTTATGTTCATATTTTCAAATTCTGTGGCTAATTCATCATAAGCATCTTACATTCATCAAATGTGTATAAATTGAAATCATATAGATTAAAAGTTACCTTAGGCTCATCAAGAACCATGAGACATAGATTGGCTACTCCCTCCTCATTTGATTCATCATCGGAGAAGTCACTATCATTCCATGTTGCAACCATTGCTTTCTTCTTTGGCTTTGTCATGTTTTGCTTATTCCACAAAGCATAATCAAATTTAATATGACCTAGTTTATTGCATTCATAGCAAATAATCTGATTCCTTTCTCTTCTACTTGATTTTCCTTTGATCATTTCCTTTTGTGGTCTTCTTTTACTTGAAAACTTGTTCATCCTCATAAACTTCTTGAATCTTTTTATAAACATGGCCATTTCTTTATCTTTATCATTCTTTTCTTGTAAAAGATTTTCTTCATCTTCTTAAAAGATTGATTTGAGAGCAATGCCACCTTTCTTGATTGGTTCTTATCCCCTTTTGAGTTTCATTTTATAGGTAAGGAAAAAGCCCATTATTCATCCAAAAAATGTGTGTGAGGATCTTTAGACTCTTTAATGGCTATCACTTTAGCTTTCCAGCTTTTTGGTAAACTATTAAGAATTTTCTTCACCATCTCCACATTTGAGTAAATCTTTTCATAAGCCTTTAAATAGTTAATGATGTTGGTGAAGCAGTTTGACATTTCACCAATGGTTTCATCTGATTTCATCTTGAATAACTCATAATCATAAGTAAGCATGCCAATTTTTGTCTCTTTCACTTCATTGGTATCTTCATGAGTGATAGCCAACTTGTATTAAATTTTCTTTGCATTTTCACATAAAGAAACTCTATTGTACTCATTAGGCCTCAATGCACAAAAGAGTGTATGCATTGCTTTGGCATTGAGTTGAGTCATCTTTATATCATTGACATCCTATTCACTTTCTTCCTTGATCACCTCTTTACCATCCAGCATCTTCATTAGAATTTGATAGCCATTTACAATGACTTTCCAAACTTCATAATCATTGGCTTGAATAAATAATCTTATCCTAGTCTTCCAATAGGAGTAGTAGTCAGCAATAAAGAGAAGAAGTCTTACAATTAAATGACCTTCACTTCTAAAAGATGTAGCAACTGTTTCATTTGTCATGAGACATATTTTTTGTTGTTCACTGTATTTGTTGTAGCTTGAGGATGGTTGCTCCATATTGATCATCATATTTCTTTGAGTCATTTTCAAGATCACTTTTATTAGACTTATGAAAAAGAGTACTAGCTCTGATACCAATTGTTAGCCCAAAGACATAAAATAAACTAAGAGGGAGTGAATTGGTTGATAATAAAATTTTCAAAAATCAATACCTAATAAGCACAAATTCTATAAAACAATTTTTTCTAAGCAAATGAACACAATAAATGAAAGTAAACTAACAATTTTAAAAACAAGAGATAGAGATAGAGAATTAAACACTAAAATTTATAGAGGTTTGATCCTTCTTTTAGGTACCTACGTCCTCTCTTTTAGCCTCACTTGCCAAAGAGTTCAATCTATTATGTGTTAAAAGTTACAACCTAGCTTCTTAAAGTTTTACACAATCAACACCATAAACTTTTAAAGGTTATCCTCCCCCTTAAGCTCACAATCTTACAACACAAAATTTTTGAAGTGTTTTTGCAAACTTAAAGATCCTTTTTAAGATTGGGTGTTTGCTAACTTGAAGTACAAAATAATATTAACAAGAGGATTAAGAGAAAAACTAATACAATAAGGGATTTTCTACAGCTTTCTCTCTTTTAATTGATTTGAATGCTTGAAAAAGATGGTTGGTGGAGGCAATAAGTTCTCTTAGCTTTTCATGCTCTTGATTTGCAGTGGAAGCCTTCATTTATATGTAGAAAGGAGGAGAAAGCCATTGCTTTACATTTAATGCTTCAAACTTGTAAAATTTCAGACAAGAAAATAGTCGTTATTGCTTTTTAGGTATCAGGGAATCAATCTTCTAGTGTAGGGGATCGATTGGGTCAGTGATAGGAAAACCAATTTTCGTTAGTAAAATCAACCACTTGATTGATCAGGTAGCATACTTGATCAATCCTACGCTTAGGTGATCGATCCCCTATATGGGGGGATCGATCTCTTTCATTGATTTTTGACCCAACTTTGCTTTTTATATAAAAAAATGGATCAATCCCTTTAAGGGAAGATCGATCAAGTATGTTTAAAACCCTAACCAATTAATCCCTACAGGGAGAGGATCAATTGGTTCTTGATAAATTTGCAAAAGTTTGGCTATTGGAAGAACAATGGATCAATCCCTTTGGCCAGGGAATCGATTGGGTTAAGGAGGGAATTGATCCTTCCCCTTAGGGGATTGATCCCTTTTATCCAAAACATGCCAAAAACTCGTTTTGTTTCTAGAATTTGTTTTTTTTTAGTTCCATAATGAATTTTGACAAGATGGAAGGTTGGAAAAATGTTCAATTTGAGATTAAGTAAATTAATTCAAGTTAGGCAAATTTTATTTTGTCAATTCAAAAACTTTTATCAATTCAAGGCTAACACTTAGGATTTTAAATTTTACCTAGGATTTCATTTAAGGTTTCGTTTTAAGGTTTTAGTTTAAGGTTTCATTTTAGCGCTTTATTTTAAGGTTTAATTTTAAGGTTCACATTAGGGTTCGAGTATTCACGAACGTCTCTAAAAGTCTTCAACATCTAAACAAACTTTTGGAGCAAGCTCATTTTTGTATTATTATATTTTCTCTAAAAAAATAAATTTTTATGCTTATATATATTTTATGTTTCATTAAAATTATTATTATTATTATTATACTTCCCTTTTTTATTAAAAGTTTATTATATTGAATATCTACTATTATTATTAATTACTATTATTTCTTTATTTTTTTACTTTCATATTATCAATACTTTAGAGTCTTTTTCTTTTTCTTTTTTATAAAAAAAAATACAATTTTCTTTAATAAGATTTAATTTCTTACTAGCTAGGCAGAACTAAACCCTTTTAAAACACGATGAGCTTTTTCAACATCTAGTCAGGGATTTTTTTAAATTTATTTTTATCATATTTTGAAATATTTTAATTATTTAATTATCTTAGTTATTACCTTATTATACTTTATTATCTAATAGGTATATATATTATTTTAAAACCCTAATCAACCCATACAGTAATTAAAGAGAAAAAAAACACATCAAACTTCCTTTAACAAAACCTATACTGTAATATTTGATCCGAATGCCAGCCAACAAATAATGCATGGATGAAACCAAAATAAAATTTTAAAACCAATTTTCCATGCCAACAACAAACCAAGCTTTGAACCATTAACACCACTGTAAAAAAAAAATAATAATAATAACAGAAAGAAGAAACAACAAAGCTAAACTTTTTGGAGCCTAGATGCAACGAAAAACCCATTTCCTTTTATGATAAGAAAATGCAAAACGTTGAAATATGGAAACACAAACAGAAACAAAAAACCAAAGCATGCAGGAAGGAAAGCAAAGAAACGAAGAAATTCAACGTGAAAAAAAACTTCTATTACTACATACCTGGTCTTTTCTTCCTCTTGCTTTTTTTTGTTTTTTTGACTTCCTTCTATCATGTCCCTCATCTGGTTTCTCTTATGATCTCTGTTTTATTTTTATTTTTTTGTTTTTTTACTTTTTCTCTCTTCTGCTTAGTTGTCCTTATCTCTCCTTTTTTGCCTTAATGAGCTTCGCTTTCCCTTTTTTTTTTTTTTTGCATTTTTTCTGCTGTCAGGCGCCAAAGCAAACCTATTATCAAGTTGTTCAAATGACAATGAAAATGAATGGCTAAGTCGGCAGTCGAGTCAGCTAGAAAAACTAGATCAGTAGTGGAAAAGGTTTTCTGCATCACTTTTTCAGTTTCTGGTCTGGTTTTTATTTTTTTGGCTTTCTTCTTCTTGCCACTGGGTTCGTTTTCTGCTTCTTTTCATGTTTTTCCCTTTGTTTTTTTTTATGACCTTTTCAGTTTTTCTTCCACTAAATACCTTTCCTAGCTTTTCCTTTGCTGCCAACTTTCTTCTTCATGCCCTGCCTTCTACCTTCGCTCCCAAGTTCTTCTTCTCTTCTCACTTCCTTCGCGCTGCCTTCTCTTTTTTTTTCGGTCCATGCCTTCCTCTCTTTTTTCTGTTTTTGTTCTCTTCACCTTTTTTTTGGTCAGTTTCTCCTCTCCTCTTCTTTCTTGCTTCACGCTCCCTACTTAGACTTTCTTTTTCCATTTCAGCTTTTTTAGTTTCTGGTTGTTGCCTTCGGCTCCTCCAGGTTTTTCTGCTCTGTTTGTGGTCTTTCCACTTTTTGTTTCTTTGCCGCCTATCCTCTTATCCTTTTATTTCTTTTTCTGCTTCTGTCATGCTTTTATTCTGCTACCTTTTATTTTTTGCTTGTCTACTTAGCATTTTGCTTTTCTATCCAGATTTTTGGGTTCCCTTCTTTTTTTTTTTCTCGTCTAGTTCCTTTCTTTCACTAGTTTCTTCCAAAAACCGTCCCCTAGTGCATGCCTTCTTCTGTTTATTTTTGGGTTTGCCGTTTCTTTCATGCTTCCCCCATGCCCCACGTTTCGTGCGGTTTCCTTCGTCAACTTTTTTAAATGTCATCAGCTTGCCATTTCTTCACGTTCCTCGCAGGCAAATTTCATGTAGATTTTTTAAGGCCAAACAGGCCTACTTCATGCTCAAATAAACCGAATGAGCCCACCCTTTCTTGGCCTTGTCTTGGGCTTAGGCCAATCTTGGACTTTGCTTTTTCTTCTTCTTTTTTTGTTTTTGTTTTTTGGTTTGGATTTACAAATTTATTTTTTTTTATTTTGGGCCTTTAAATTTTATTTATTCTTTTTAGGCCAAGCTTTTTGTTATTTTGTTTTGTTTTTTATTTTATTTATTTATATACTTATTTTTATTATCATGTTTTTTTACTTTTATTTGGTTTATCTATATATATTTTTTGTTTAATGGCTACTAATGGGTCATTAATGGGCTTTCATAAAAATGGGCCTTTATCTGATCACTTTGGGTGTTATTTGGGCCAACGTAATGGGCCTCACTATGCTTATTCTTGAGCATAAAAAATGGACCGTGTAACGGGCCAAAAAATTATAGTCAAAGTCCAATTGCAAACCATGCTCAATTTAAAGTGATAAAAATATTTCAGATAAAATTAAGTATCTACAACTGCCATTCTTTGCATATTTTTGAGGATCAAGAATAATACAAAGACATATACAACAATTTTGTCCGAAAATTGTCTTTTAAAATTTTTTTTTTGTTTTTATTTTTTTATGACGACTAAGATTAAATCGTGAGTTGAAAGATAAGAATGACTGTGATTAAATCGCAGGTCAAATGAAGTGACAGAGATTAAATCACAAATCGAATGAAGTGACTGTTAATATGGGCTTTCATGCCAACTAATTCTAGGTTTATGTGCCAGCTAATACTAGGCTTAAAACTTAGGTGCTAGCTAATTTGAACTTAAATTTTCATTGGTGCTAGCTAATATTGGGCTTAAAACTTAGGTACCAGCTAAATTGGACTTAAATTTTTATTAATACCAACTAAATTAAACTTAAATCTTTCATTGATGCCAACAATATTGGGCTTAAAACCTAGATGCCAGCTAAACTAAGCTTAATTTTCATTGATGCCAGCTAATACTAAGGTTAAAACCTATGTGCTAGCACTAAACTAGGCTTAAATTTCATTGGTGCCAAATAATCTAGGCTTAAATTTTTAGTGAGTGCCAGCTAAGCGAGGCTTAAAACTTGGATGCCAGCTAAACTAGGCTTAAATTTCATTGGTGCCACTGAAATTGATCTTATCATTTCATTACTGCTAGCTAAAGTGGGCTTAAATTTTCACAAGGTGCCAGCTAAATTGGACTTAAATCTTCATTGGATGCCAGCTAATACTGGGCTTAAATTTGGGTGTCAGATAATTTGACCTTAAATTTTCATTAGGTACTAGCTAATATGGGCTTAAATTTTTCTTTATGCTTGATAATCTAGGCTTAATCCTGGGTGACACCTAAATTAGGCTTAAATCCTAGGTACCAGTTATACTGGATTTAAAATTTTCTTGGTTGCCAAATAAAATAAGTTTAATTTTTTATTGGGGCTAGATAATCTAGGCTCAAAACTTGGGTGCCAGGTAAACTAGGCTTAAAATTTGGGTGCCAAAAAAAATTGAGCTTAAACTTTCATTGGATGCCAATAAACTGGGCTTAAATTTTCATCAAGTGCCAAATAATCTGGGTTTAAATTTTTATTGAATGCCAGCTAAACTAAGTGTAAATTGCATTGGATGCCAACTAAATTGGGCTTTAAATCTCATTGAATGATAGATAATTTGGGCTTAAAATTTTCATTGGGTGCTAGCTAAATTAGGTTAAAATTTGTCTCGAAAAATGGTGATCCCTATCATAAATGAAAGAGGTAAAAATTTTCTTTCCAAATAGATTAAATGGTTTAGCACACTAAGATTTTTTGTTCATTCAAAAGGGTTTCTTCACCTGAAAGGGATAAAAGAAATATATATTTTTTCCATGCAAGCTCACAGACGAAACATAAATCTTTTCCAAAACATAAATCCTTTCAAAATCAAACATGTTAAACACTTATTTAGCCTTTAAATGTAACATTTTGATATATGTCAAGGTTAGCTGTAAGTGCTTGAGATGTTGAAAGGTTATTTGGGAATTTAAATC
Source organism: Durio zibethinus (assembly GCF_047325235.1). NCBI lineage: Eukaryota > Viridiplantae > Streptophyta > Magnoliopsida > Malvales > Malvaceae > Durio > Durio zibethinus. The sequence continues at coordinate 17,869,691 of NC_143178.1, forward strand.
AACCCTTCTCAAACTTTTAGGACTTTGATATTTTGAATCTTTGGAAAATGTTTGGCTTACTTTTGTTTAGCACCCACCTCATTTAGTATTAGAACTGGCCCTTAAGGTTTGCTCTAAACTACCCTATTTTAGGGTTTTCACCCTAGAGCCACATTCATTTTTCATTTTCATATGCTTTCCTTTCTTTTTTTTTTTTTTTTGGATTATTACACCATGCACTTAAGAATTAACTTATCCAAAAAGGGTTAGTGGTTAAAAAAATTAGTTAATAAATATGTATCAAATGGTTCATGATCATTTTTCATAAGAAAGTTTTTAATTTTCAAGCATTCATGCTTGATCCAATATGGATTTTTCATAGGATGTAACATAGGCCAAGGTTCGAATTTGTAAAAAAAAAAAAAGGATAAAAAGTCCTAAAACAAGTGTTTAAGGTAATTGAAACCAAGGATCATTCTTTTATTTGAATGATTCACTCTAGGGTATATTCCCTTTCATTTTTTTGTGCTTTCCACCTATGCATTTTTTTTCTTTTTTTTTCTTCCTTTCCTTTGTTCTTTTTTTTTTCTTTTTCTTTTCCTTTTTCATTATTTCACTTTTTCTTTTCTCTAAATGGATTCAAAACTTTTAAGAACCTTTATACAGCCATTACCTTAACATATGAAATTCCATTTGGACATCATCATTTTTAACCCCTAAATGCATCCTTTTTTCCCTCTATTGTAAAGGATGATCCTTGGTTAAGATTTATTTTTGAAAGATTTTATCAAGTTTAAAAGGATAATAAAGGATAAATTTCAACATTTGAAGGAATGATGAAAGATAGCCATTTATCATTTCAAGCATAGTCATTTAAATTGAAGAGTAATTCCCATTGGAAAAATAAATTTAAAGAAAGGTTTTCATTTCAAAAGTTTTTTCTTTGTTCTTGAATTTTAATTTTCTTAGCTTTTGGATTTTTCTTTTTGGGTTTTTGGTTTTTGGTTTTTCTTTGTTTCTTCTAAAAAATTTTTTGATTTGTAAGGTCTTTATTTGGATTTATTAAAATTTCTTAAATCCATGATATCATAATCATTTTTCCATTTTTCCCTCTTTTTTTATCCTTTCTTTTTCCTTTTTTTCTTTTTTCTTTCTTTCTTTTTTTTGTTTGTTTTATTGCCCCTTATAACTCATACCTTAATCTACTTTACCGGTAGTGCAATTCATAGAATATGTCCTATTTTAACAAACCATGCTTAATGAAAGTTATTGCAAGAAAAAGGGTCATATAGAATGAATGAGAAAAGGTTCATGTGGAATAAACTCGTTTAAGGTATCAGATGGTCCAAGTTGCTCCTCAAAAAGAGAACAAATGGGTTTATTTTAACTTAAGTTATCTTAAGGGCAATGAGGTCCTTCTTTTCTAATCAACGTGCCCCCAAGACATTAGATCATGCCAATTTTAGGGTAAATAACTTAAAGGTTGGTAATTCTGAAGTTATTTTATAAGACTTAGGGTGGCTTTGATTTCAAAAATTTTTGGAGCTACAACATCACATTGACACATCAAATTACCACATCTGAATTCTTTTAAAAAAATTGTCATGTTTACTTGATCTTGTAGGAATCCAAAATTTTTTTCTTCCTCTTTTAATTAGTTGTTTCATTGTTCATTGCATTGAAAAAGATTATCACTCTTTGATATCATAAACTAATAAAGTGAAGACAAATTTCACGAATTCAAATTCAGTGCTTTTGAAAGGTCATGGCTGATAAAATGGAGCCAATTGGATGATTTAATAATGGGTTTAGGTGTTTAAGAAAAATCTAATAATGATCGCCAGCTCTTTCGAGACTTCAAGCTTTTTTTTCCCCTTTTTTGTCTATTTTTCTCTTTTTTCCTTTTTTTAAAGGCATTTCTCTTTTTATGACCTTAGTACTTAACTGCGTGGCACTTTATTACCTTTTTTACTATTTTGTTTCAAAGAAAACCTACAAGTCCAAAATTTAAAAGAAATTGAAAACATCAAATGACAATATAAATTCATGAAACACTTACGATGCAAAAAATCTATTCATGTAATGCAAACACTCAAATCTGACCTAAAAATTCACATTCCCAATAAGTATTCTTAAGATGACACTCAAATTGATAGAAACAAAAGTTTCCCACTTGACATTTTGGCATTAGCATTATTAACCCTTGACTCCACTGCTATTAATCATCAAAACCACAAACCAATTCTTTAAATTTTGTAGGATCTACATCGATTAAAGCCTAAACTGTATCTTTGAAAGCAATACAATCTTCTATGGAAAGACAATCAACCCCATCATGGAATTCACATTTAGCATTGGGATCATACCACTCGGGTAAGGAGGCTTTCTGGGTTTTGCAAGGATAATAGAAATAATACGATTTTTGACAAGATAAAGCGCTCAGGGTAAGATATTGGAGTGGATGATACATTTTGACTCTTTTTCTTTTACGACTTTGTGAATGGCTTGGGTTTATCCTTTGTTCTATAAATATTTATGGCAAAAAAGTTAGAGCACACAGATAAGGTGATTGAGGAAAATTATCAACCCAAAATGTCAATTAGGAAGAATACAGTGATGACCATTAGGAATAGTCAATCATCAAATCTTCCTATACCATGATGAGGTTTCTCTCATTTCGCCCTTCAAATTACCTTATGAGTGTATTCAATAGAAATATTCCCTTACCTTTCATTAGGAATTTCAACATTAGCATCCATAATTTTTCCCATTTTTATCCGATGCTCGATTTTACCCATAATAAATAGCAAAACAACAAATTCTAAGGACGTATTACTAATCAACTTATTGTAATAAAGAGAGAAAAGGGTATCCACAAATAGAGAGTTCAGCTTTCTATTAGTTAAAGGTGGTTGGATTTACGATGTAACCTTTTTCCATTTGGTAGCATATTATTTGTAGCTCTTATTAGGGCTTTTTCTCATATTTTGAAAGGCTAATCAATTTAGAGCTATCTCTAACAAATGTTGGTACCGCTTTAAGAATGCTTGAGATAAAACCTTTCAAGTATGAATTTGGCTACTTTTTAAACTATAATACCAATGGGTTGCTACCCCAGTTAAACTTTTCTAAAGGGCATGAATAAGTAGCTTTTCATCACCAATATACCTAACCATTTAGTGATAGTATTGAGCCAAATGTGTTTCAGGACATCTAGTTCCATTATACTTCTTAAATATTAAAACCTTGAACTTGGATAGAATAACCACATATGGAACTAACTAGAATTCCTTTGCATTACTAGATTTATACTTACCCTTAACAACTTGAATCTTTTCTTCCAAGAGACTATACCTTCTCTGTTCATTTAGATTCCATGACTCCTCCCTTAAGGCTCTTAAGCTAGGTTCTTTGAGTTGATCATTTCCTTGAGCAAAAAGTCCCTTAATAATCTCTTTTGTTTTTCTAATCAAATTAATATTCTTTGGACCCTTTGAAAAAATTGTAGGGATTATTTTTGAAGAAATTCTTTTTTTTAAAGCATACACATGAATTGCATTCTATTGAGTGCATACATAAATGGACGAATGAATACATGAATGAATACACAAATGAATGCACAAATGACCAAGCTCTTTGGTGAAAAGTGTGGGAATTGGAAAAGGGGCAAAAATTAAAGACAAACAATAATTCACATATTCAAGTTCAAAAAGACATCATATTAACATAAAAGAAACATTTTCTATACAAAAGAAATTCACAAAGCATTTTACTTTCCAAACAACCTATCACTTGTAGACCATCTTTAATAAAAAAATCCCAACCATGTTTATCATCATGACATCCTCTTCTCATTATTCCTAAATCTTTAACCCCTTATTGTCTTTGGATCGAGCCATTTCACATCTATGAGTGATTGCATCTTGTGTTTGAAACCCTTACAATTCTTGATAAAGTGCCTTATAATCCTACCATGGTATTCGCATATTACATTTTGGTCAAAATATTTTGGGTATGGAGGCTTTAAAGGCTCTGAAGGCATAAAGACAACAATGTGTCTTTCAAACAAATAGGGAAAGAGTTTTTCATATGAAATGGGGATATGACCTAACTGTTTCTTTTTCTTGGGTAATTTTTGGGCAACAAATTAACTAAGAGTTCGAGAATTTGGTGGTAATGCAAAGGTGCGAAGTGAAGAAATTGGTTGAATAGGTGATTGGGGAATGAAAGGTTAGAAATGTGGACTTCTCAGAGACTACAAAAAGTTTTAGGGTCTAATCCTAGATGCATGGAAAAAAGGTCAAAGATAAACATAAGAAAGATTTGAATGCAAGTTTAAGTTCAAAACGATTAGTGAAGGTTGTATGGAACCTAGTGACTTTGTTCTGGAAATCAAATTCTAGAGCTCAGATACTTGTTTGGTCAAATCATTCATCTTTTTCATGATCTTGTCCAAACCCTCATTATACCTCAAACCACTAAATGCTTTAGATGCTTAGGAAATGTACTAGGCCTTGTAGGAATCATTTGATCACAAATCCATGAGTTCATAGGACTTACTTGAGCTGAAACTGGTAAGGACCTTTGAGAAGGCACCAAAATAAATTCCTTGAGCCTATCAATCGTCTTTGTCAACTCAGCAAACTATTCTTTCATCCTCCAAATTTCATAATCAAACTCCTTTTAATTCATTCTAACACACTAATTTAGGCTTCTAATTGATCTTCCATATTTCCCGCTGCTTATACCCATTAAAACAAACATTTTATTTCAAAGATTTAAACAAAAAATGCTTATGCTATTATTCTTGCTAAATGATTGACACAATTCCTAATTTATATGCTATACAAAATATGTCTATGAATGCCTAAGTATGATGATGATGCAAAGATATATACAAAAATGGGACAACCTAAAATATACAAATCACTTTAATGACGAATGTAAATGGCATTGATTGAATTCCAAAAAGAAGACAAACTCCTTACCTATCCTAAATCTCTCTTTTGTTTGTTCCATCTTTTTATTTGGGCTCCTCTTTTTCTTTTTCTCTTTTCTTTTTTTGATATTTTCTCGATTCTAGCTTTATTTGCACTAATATTACCCCTAAATACAATCTATATCAAAGTACCCCACATATCCCAATTTTGATCATTTCTACAAAAAAGATTGGCATAACTTTTAACCTTTTAAATAATATCTATAAAAGGTTGACACCACTAATGGCTTCATTTAAACTTCATTTACTGATGATTGATCCAAAACAAATACCCTCTTTTAAAATGTAAGGTCTATATGATGTATGTAGCAAAATTAAATACTATATAAATAAAAGAAATAAAAAATCTAAAAAAATAAATAATAAAAATAACAAAGCAATCATATAATACAACATCATAATAGAATATATATAGTGTCCTAACTTTTGGTGATTTCTAAAAGGTAGCATAGCTCTACCATAGGCAATCTTCCTATGACTTACAATATGCCAGGTCAAGATTTATTTATCTAAAGGTTCCCAAATCAACCTTATATTATCATTCATTACAGACTAATAAGACACACCAATCCTTACCCATTACAAGTTATAAGGCTTTAATTTGAGTGAAAGCGTTTCGCTAACAAATGTGGAGGTTATCACCTCATGAGAGCATAGCTACTTCACTTCCTCCTAATAAGGACAGAGCCCAGGTCTAGAGCTCATGCATGTAAGTGTATATGTAAAAATGTGCAAAGTGATTTATATTAATTAAAATAACATAAATAAATCACAAATAAAAAATCAAAACAAGATAATAACTAATCATGCAATTTATTTTTTTATTAACCTACATATAGTTTTTGACAAAATAAAATAAAGAGAATTAAATTAAATATCAAATAAAACCAATTAAATTCCAAATTTTTGATAGAGCATAATTAAAATTTTTGGCTTGACTCTCTTAAGTCCCCAGTGGAGTCACCAAGCTATCATAATGTATTGGTTTAAAGACTCAATTGCTAAACGTAAAATTTAAAATTGTGAAAAACATGAAAAGTCTCTACCAATCTTTTTTAGGGTGTGATTGGCCACCTAAAATTTTTATCTTTTTAATACAACAATAAAATAAGTTTAAAGTTTATTAAAAAAATGATTTTGGTCTACGAAATAGGATTGGGTTTGGTAATCAATTAAGTATAAGGAAGGATTAGCATGCCATAGTGCCTGTAAAATTGGTATCAATTAATCATGGGTTATTTATAATTTTGGACAATTGGTTTTTTTATATAAAATTTAATTATAATTTCTTTCGTTTTTAAGAAATAAAATCAATTAAATTTTTTTTTAAAAATGTTGTGAAAATTTCTAAATTAAGTAAATACCTTAAAATTCTCTGACATAAAGAGAAAATTCGAAGATAATCCTTCTTGTCTAAGATTTACCATAATATTTCCTTGAGAATGAAAGTTATATTATTTGAAAATGATAATTTTTAGTGACCTCCAACATGTAAGTAGAGTATCAAAAATTATATTCCACAGAATATTATTTTAAATTTATTTTAAATCTATTTCTTAAATAATATTTTTCATAAAAAGATATTTATTTAGAAAAAAATGATGTCACAATTAAATAAGGAACAATAATAACAATTAAAATATATGAGCATGTGAATTTAGGATCTTAAAATCTTGTTTTTAGTTTTTATTCTTTATTTAATTTTATTATTTTAAAAAAAGGGGAACTATATGAAAATATTTAATAAAATAAAATTTCTTGAATACCCTATAATCTAGGCAATAATCGGGAATAAATTATTTCACAAAAGGTTTTCACATAAAACTTTGAATTTTCGAATGGTCTTAAGGTTTTGAATGGATTAAGATTTTGGACTTCACCTAAAGTTTAGGGTTGCTAGCCTTGAAATAATCTTTATTTTGAAAGGACAAAACATTAAGCTAAATAAGCTTGACCAAGATTTTGAAACATATTTATTTAGTACATGTTCTTAAATTTTATATTTTGGTATTAAATAAATAATATGTTTTTCAAAGTGTAAACAAACCTTTCTTTGTTTTCATATTTCTCAAACAAAATCTATCTTTAAAGATTATTTATTTGAGCTTAAATGAAAGTCCAATTGTTGTTTTTAAAGTGAACTTATTCATTTTGGACTTAATACAATTTTGATAATATTGGTTTTGAGAAATAGATTAACTTAAGAAAGTTGTTTCACAAGAACAAAGTTTTCCAAAATTGAACTTGTTTTATTTTTCTATATTAATTCACAAAGTTTTAACATTTGAATTTTATATGGTTGGAAAGCTCTTTGATTCTACTTTTTAATGGATCAAACAAAATCAAAATCCAAATTTTTTCAGAAAAGATTTTGAATTTTTACTAGACACTTTGCAGTTGTATAAAAATTGCACAAGGGGTAGATTTGAAAACTCACTATAATTCATACACAACGAATTTAGTGATTAATTTTATATGGATAGAAAGCCCTTTATGTCTAGTTTCTAAATATTCAAACGATTTGTGGTTTGGATTTGTATAACACAAGATATAATCAAATTAGTGAGTAGAGTGCAAAACATGATACAACAGAGTAGCTTGACAGGATCGATCTCATGGGTTACAGGATCAATCCCCTAGCTGAACCAATCGATCCCCTCAAGGAAAGGATCGATCAGGTCATGATTTTTAAAGGTAAATTGGTTCAAAACAAGAACTAATCAATACCCTCACGGAAGGGATCAATCGAGTCATGCCCAAAATGCTCCAATAGCTACTTTTTCAAGCTTTCAACGGGCATTTCTTCACTCCAAGCTTCCCCAAAGGCTAGTTCTTCTTTTTCTCTATATATTGGCCACTCCAACACACCAGAAAAATGGATGAAGAAAGAGAGTAAGTGCTAACAAGTTATATTTTCATTTTCTCTTAGAATCAAGAGTTTTTAGAGCTTAAATTCAATATCCTTTGTATTTCTTGTATCCAAAATATTGTTGTGTTTCATTCGTCATTTTTTTTGTACTTCATTAGGCAAACGCTCAACCTTAAGAGGTATTTTAGTTTACAAAAATTATTTGGGTTATCTTATAAGCAAAAGGTGAGGTATCGTCTTGATATTATAAGGGTAGAGGTTGTTATCTAAGCCTTGAGAAAAAGATAGAGATTTAGTACAAGATAGGTTTGTATCTTGTAAGAATTTTTCTTCAATTAGTGGATTGAAGCTTTGGTGTGAACAACCAAGAATGAGGACATAAGTGCCTTATAGAGAAAGACTGAACTTCTATAAATCATTATGTTTGATTCCTTTGTCCCTATCTCCTTACAATTAGTTGTTGTTTATATTTGATTTTAGGTTCATTAATTGTTATTGTTTGCATTATATTTTCATCAAAAGTGCTTATTGTTTTAATTTTCATTCAATTATATTGAAATCATTTGTTTGAGAAGAATTTGGAGAAATCCAATTCACCTCCCTTTTTGGATCACCATCTCAGCTAAAAAGCTAACAATTGGTATCAAAGCTTTGGTATCTTTTTTGTAGGTTTAACCACTTTGAGTAAAGATCCTATGGTTCAAATTAGGTTTCAAGATGGTGAGGAAGTCCTCAAAGCTCCTATGTTTGATAAATTTGAATTTTGTGAACGGAGAAAAATGATGAAGATGTTCATAATGGCCTAAGATTTTGGAGTGTGGAATGTGATGGAAAAAGGGCTAATACTCATTCTAAAGATGCAAAATATATGAAGCAAATAATAGATGATGCAAAGGCCAAGTGCATTCTCTATAGAGCTTTAGATGATTACAACTTCAACTTAGTTTCAAAATGCTTAACCTTAAATGAGATATGGAGAAAGTTGGATAAGCTACATGAAAGATAAATTTTCAACCAACATCAATCATGTCTCATGGCTATTGAGGAACCAAAGGTAATCTTTAACTCTTATGATTCAAGCTTTTATACTTTTGATGAGTTACAAGATGCTTACAATGATTTAGTAATTGAGTTTGAAAATATGCATTTGAAACATAAGAAATTAATTTCAAAATTGAATGTTGAAAATGATCTTTTGATGAATGCAAAAAATATTTTAGAAAAAAAATGAAAAGTTGAAAATAGATTTAAAAACCTCTCAAAATAGGAATGAATTTTTAGAAAAAGAAAATTATGATTTGAAAAAGAAATTTGATGAATTGATGAATGAAAAACAAAAGCTTTTAAAGAGTTCATTAAGTACTAAAATGATTAAATGCAATTTTTGTAATTTTCGTAGTCATACTATACATAGTTGTCTTATTAGAAGAAAAGTCCCATTTAGAATTAGGCAAGTATGGGTTCCAAAAAGAACAAGAGACTTGGTGACTAACTTTCAAGGACCCAAAGCAATTTGGGTACCAAAAATCAAATGACATTGTCTCTTATAGGTGTGCTAGAGCAAGAAGCTACAATGTGAGATTGAAGATTGAATACTCTAGGCACACAATGGAGATGGGTAACCTCTAAACTTTATTTGAAGAGAATTTGAATTTAGTTACCTATTCTTGATGAAATTTGAATGCTTGATTGATTATGCAAAATCTGGCTACCTATTCTTGTTGGACATAAAATGCTTAATGGATATTGGTATATACTTTATTAATATATCTTGAATATACCAATTTTACTTGAGAAAATGTGAGCTTGAATTGAACATACATTTATTTTGCATAAATATATTTGCTTAAATGATTTTGGCATAATAGAAATAATTTTGTGATTTTTATACATATTGATTTGTGATTATGAATATGCCTATATGACCATGTTGATTAAAATTACTCAATTTGTTCTTAATGCTTGGATGGTGTGAAATTTTTTTTAAAAACTTGATTGTTATATTCTAAGTTGGTTTAACTCTTGATTTGTGTTTTTTTTTTTTTAAAATTGATGATCATCTTGTGCTTAAATTGTAAATATTGATGTTTGATTGTTCATCTTTTGATTACTTATGAAATAGCATTGAAATATGCTTTAATTCTTTATTCTTATTAATTCATGATTTATTTCTTCTCTTGTGGGATGAATTGATGAACTTTATGTGCTTAAGTAATATATATTGATTCATTGTTCATCTACGTTTTTGGTCAAGATATGTGCTCATATGATCATTAATTCAACTTGACATTAATGCATATGATTTGAAAATCTTAAACCTTTTATCTCTTGATTTTTAAAATATTTTTAAATATACTTGCTCTTGTGCTAAATTGATTCATTAATTTTGTAAAATATTTTGAAACTTGTACTTAATTGACTTATCTTTCGGTTTAAGATTAAGTATTGATGAACTAATTATGTTTAATGATATGTGTTGATTAGTTCATTTATTGTTCTTGTCAAGTGTGTGTTTATATGAATATGATTGAGCTTTACTTGACATGCTTTCAATATGACTCAAGTAAATGATTTTCTTATGATACTTATTTTTAGCTTAAGTTAGTGTTGACTATGGCATATAATTTGTGTAAACATATTTATGCTTTTATGCTAAAATTTTCTTGAATATGTTTTTAACGATAAATATGTCTTCCTTGAGTTTTTAGTTTTCATATGACCTAAAATTTATTTTGACATATTCTTTGGTGGTTTCTTGAATATACATATTCTTGTGCTATTTGATGTTTAAATTGATATATGGTCTCTAGCTTAAGTATATATCTCCCTTGCAATTGGCAACTTGTGCTTAGTAAATAAATTTTCTTTTGCCTATAATGACTTAGAATATGGAATTGTTTTCTAACAATTGGTATAATTTTGATCAATTGATTTTTTTGATGCTTTTAATAAAAATCCTTTGTCAAGAAATTTTTCTAGGTCTATGCTATGAGAACTTGAAATGAGCATGAATGAGCTTACATTTTGGAATTTCAAGTAGAACAAACAAAGCAAGTCATCTTCATCAATCAAGCCCAAGTACATCAAAGACTAGCTCAAATGATGTGGAATGGAGGATTTAAAGCCTCACTCAACTACAATGAGCACAACAACATAGCTTGACAAGGATAGAGGTAATTGTATTGACTCTATACTATGTGTCTATACATGTTTGCTTTGATTGTGTGCAAAAATGAGATATTGTGCCATAACATATGAACACATTGCACAAATTAATCACCAAGCCACTTAGTAGATATTGTTTTAATAGTCTTGAAAGCTTGGATTGATTACCTCACCTTCATTGATATTCATGCCTAGTTCTTAATTGCTTTGATAAGATTGATAGTTTTAATGCATGAATATTTGGTCAATGCATGATTCCATGAACATGGATATAAGTTAAATTGATTGATTTCTATAAACATGTTCATTGATTAAGATTATTGAAATAGCATATACCACATTATGTCTAAATGTTTTTATCTTAATTGGTATATCGCTATATGTGATTTGAAATGCTTTTCCATATGCTTGTATGATTTTGATTGAAAAATATGTTTGAATTGTATTTATGTACTTGCATATAATTGGATTAAGAATATTGCTTTGCATTGAAATAATTTGAAATATAATTAAATAATTATCTTTAATTATTTCTTTACTATAGCATATGTGCTCATCATGTTTGGAAAATCATGTTTATATAATCTTTGTTAGGATATGATGATTGAACCTTATTGCTCATTAGTACTTATGATTTATTATATACATATGAGCTTTTGGTTCTTGTTTGGATAGGATAGCTTATGAAAGATTACTATTATCATTTATGCATGCATTGACCAAATCTTTCATATGCTTGAAGTATGTTTGTTCTATGAAAGTTGTTGAATAAAATTGCTAACAATTGGTAACAATTGATATCAAAATTGCTAAAGAATTTTTTTTTTTAACTTTCATAGACACTTGTTTATGTGTCTATCCTTGATATAGCTTATACCTTTCAAGCAAAATTATGGGTGCCTTAAATTGATTAATCCTTATTTTGAAAAGGAGGAGAAATCTTAGAATACAATTTTGCTTGATTTTTTTTATGATAACAATTGGTATGCTTTGTGATAACATATCTTTAACAATTGGTATTCTTAACAATTGGTATGAGCTTGTATGCATGTGCTTGAATTTATGCTTATTTCTAATGATGTTTTAAATTCTAAGCACATTTCATGAAAACATGATGTATGAGAAGCATGCATAATATTCTTTTATCTCTTTACTCATAACAATCATGATATGAATGATATTGTGCTAGAAATCTAAAAATTGGATACATTTATACTATTATACTTTTGTGCTTGAATACATGTATGTGAACTTTATTGTGCATATTACACTTGATTACATCCATTCAAAATACTCTTGATATTATTGGTATCAAGTATTTTGTCTTATGCCTTGAATTGATCTCTCTTTTTTTTGAAATGACAAAAAGAAGGAGAGAGAGTTTAAAGATATTTTTTCTTGTATACTTATTGCAATTGATATAGGAGCCTAAATATTTGGTATAAAGAGCATAAACTAAAAGGAGGAGAAATGTTTCATGAATATATTTGTTAATGATGCCTCTTTGTGTTTATTTGCTCATTAATATGTTCATGCCTTTTTGCTATGACAAAAAGGGGGAGAAATATTATATGGACAAATTTGCTTATGCTTAACATGCATATGTTTGATGTGCTTATTTGATATATGTGCTCTAACATATGTTTGGTAAGTTATGTTGGATTAGGATGCATAAATTAAGGGGAAGTTTTGCCATGAATTGTTTAAGGGGGAGTTTTTCAAAATGTTTTTCAAAATCTTAAATGTTTCAAAGAAAGTTTTTCATCAAGCAAATTTATCTTTAAGTGTTGTCATATCAAAAAGGGGGAGATTGTTAGCCTTGAAATAATCCTTATTTTGAAATGACAAAACATTAAGCTAAATAAGCTTGATCAAGATTTTGAAAAATATTTATTTAGTACATGTTCTTAAATTTTATATTTTGGTACTAAATAAATACTATGTTTTTCAAAGTGTAAACAAACCTTTCTTTGTTTTCATATTTCTCAAACCAAATCTATCTTTAAAGATTATTTATTTGAGCTTAAATGAAAGTCCAATTGTTGTTTTTCAAATGAAGTTATTCATTTTTGACTTAATACAATTTTGATAATATTGGTTTTGAGAAATAGATTAACTTAAGAAAGTTGTTTTACAAGAACAAAGTTTTCCAACATTGAATTTATTTTATTTTTCTGTATTAATTCACAAAGTTTTAATATTTGAATTTTATATGATTGGAAAGCTCTTTAAGTCTACTTTCTAATGGATCAAACAAAATCTAAATCTAAATTTTCTAAGAAAAGATTTTGAATTTTTATTAGACACTCTGTAGTTGTCTAAAAACTGCATAAAGGGTAGATTTGAAAATTCACTATAATTCGTACACAACGAATTTGGTAATGAATTTTATATGGATAGAAATCCCTTTAAGTTTAGTTTTTAAATATTTAAACGGTTTGTGATTTGGATTTGTATAACTCAAGATATGATCAAATTAGTGAGTAGAGTGCAAAATAGGATACAATATAGCAGCTTGACAGGATCGATCCCCTAGCTGAACCAATCGATCCCCTCAAGGAAGGGATCAATCAAGTCATGATTTTTATAGGCAAATTGGTTCAAAACATGAACCAATCCATCCCCTCATGGAAGAGATCGATCGGGTTATGCCCAGAATGCTCCAACGGCTACTTTTTCAAGCTTTCAACGAGCATTTCTTCACTCCAAGCTTCCCTAATGGCTAGTTCTTCATTTTCTCTATATATTGGCCACTCCAACACACCAAGAAGGTGGATAAAGAAAGAGAGCAAGTGCTAACAAGTTATATTTTCATTTTCTCTTAGAATCAAGAGTTTTTAAAGCTTAAATTCAATATCCTTTGTATTTCTTGTATCCAAAATATTGTTGTGTTTCATTCATCATTTTCTTTGTACTTCATTAGGCAAACACTCAACCTTTAATGGTATTTTAGTTTGCAAAAATTATTTAGGTTATCTTATAAGCAAGAGGTGAGGGATCTTCTTGATATTATAAGGGTAGAGATTGTTATCTAAGCTTTGAGAAAAAGATAAAGATTTAGTACATGATAGGTTTATATCTTGTAAGAATTTTTCTTCAATTAGTGGATTGAAGCCTTGGTGTGAACAACCAAGAGAGAGGACGTAGGTGCCTTGTGGAGAAGAACCATACCTCTATAAATCCTTGTGTTTGATTTCTCTATCCCTATCTTCTTACAATTTATTATTGTTTATATATAATTTTAGGTTCATTAATTGTTATTGTTTGCATTATATTTTCATCAAAAGTGCTTATTGTTTTAATTTTCATTCAATTATATTGAAATAATTTGTTTGGCAAGAATTTGAAAAAATTCAATTCACTCTTCTCTTGGATCACCATCTCACCTAAAAAGCTAACAAAGATTATACCTAAGATTTTATCTAGAGTTTAGGGTTTCACTTAGGTTTTGAAATTCACTAAGGATTTTGGATTTTTACCTAGGATTTCTTTTAAGGTTTCAGTCTAGGGTTTTAGTTTAGGATTAATTTTATGGTTTTAGTTTAGGGATTAATTTTAGGGTTTCACATTAAGGTTTCGGGTATTCACGAACCTCTCTAAAAGTCTCTAACATTAGCAAATTCATTTTTTATTATTATATTTTCTCTAAAACAATGAATTTTTATACTTTTATATATTTTATTTTTCATTAGAATTATTATCATTATACTTTTCCCTTTTATATTAAAATTTGTTATATTGTTTATTTACTATTATTATTAATTACTATTATTTCTTTATTTTTTTACTTTCATATTTTCAATACTTTAGAGTCTTCCTTTTCTTTTTCCTTTTTTAAAAAAAATCCAATCTTTTAATAAAAGTTAATTCCCTACCAACTAGGTGTAACTAAATATTTTTAAAACACGATGAACCACCTCCAAGCAATGATTTTTTTTAATTTTTTTTTTATCATATTTTGAAATGTTTTAATTATTTTTTTATTTTTTTATCTTCATTATTACCTTATTATACCTTATTATCTAATAGGTATATACATTATTTTAAAACCCTAATCCACCCATATGATAAATAAAGACCAAAAAAAACAACACCAAACTTCCTTTAACAAAACCTATACGGTAATATTTGATCCGAATGCCAACTAACAAACAATGCGTGGATGAAACTGAAATAAAATTTTAAAACCAGTTTTCCATGCCAACAACAAACCAAGCTTTGAACCATTAATGCCACTGTAAAAAATAAAAAAAATTAAAAAAATGAAAAGGCTAACAGCAAGAAGAAACGACAAACCTAAACTTTTGGGAGCCTAGAAACAATGAATGGCCCATTTCCTTTTACGATAAGAAAATGCAAAACATTGAAATATGGAAACACAAATGGAAACAGAAAGCCAAAGCATGCAGGCAGGAAAGGAAAAAAACAAAGAAATTCAACTTAAAAAAAACTTCCGTTACTGCTATACCTGGTCTTCTCTTCCTCTTGCTTTTTTTTTTTTTTTTTGGCTTCCTTCTACCACGTCCCTCCTCTGGTTTCTCTTATGATCTCTATTTTATTTTTTTTTGTTTTTCTGCTTCAGGTTGTTTGCAGGTTTTTGGTTGTCTCATTTCTGTCTTCTGCTCAGTTGTCCTTGTCTCTCCTTTTCTACCTCATCAGCTTCGCTTTCCTTTTTTTTTTTTTTTGCATTTTTTCTGCTGTCAGGCGCCAAAGCAAACCTATTATCAAGTTGTTCAAATGGCAATGAAAATGAATGGGCAAGTCGGCGGGTGAGTCAGCTAGAGCAACTAGATCAGTAGTGGAAAGGGTTTTCTGCTTCACTTTTTTGGTTTCTGGTTTTTGGTCTGGTTTTTATTCTTTTGGCTTTCTTTCTGCCACTAGGTTCATTTTCTACTTCGTTTCACGTTCTTCCCTTCCTTTTTTTTTTTTTTTTTTGCTGACCTTTTCAGTTATTCTTCCCCTGAATACCTTTCCCAACTTTTCCTTTGCTTCTAACTTTCTTCTTCACGCCCTGCCTTCTACCTTCGCTCAAGTTCTTCTTCTCCTCTCGCTTCCTTTACGTTTTCTTCTCTTCTTTTTTTGGTCCACGCCTCCCTCTCCTTTTTTATTTCTGTTTGCTTCACCTTTTTTTTGGTCAGTTTTTCCTCTCCTCTTCTTTCCTGCCTCACGCTCTATGCTCAGACCCTTTCTACCATTTTAGCCATTTTAGTTTTTGGTTTTAGCCTTTGGCTCCTCCAAGTTTTTTCTGCTTTGTTTCAGGTCTTTCCAATTTTTGTTTCATTGCTACCAGTCCTCTTCGCTTTTTTTTTCTTTTTCTATTTCTATCGTGCTTCTGCTCTGCTGCCTTTCAGTTTTTGCTTCCTGCTTTTCTTTTTTTTTTCTTTTTTTTTACATTTTGCTTTTTTGCCCAGTTTTTGTGTTCCCTTCTGGTTTTTTTCTGTCGTCTAGTTCCTTTTTCTCCTTGCTTTCTGCTGAAAATCATCCCCCAGCGCATGCCTTCTTCTGTTTATTTTTTGGTTTGTCGTTTCTTTCATGCTTCCCCCACGCCCCACGTTCCATGCGGTTTCCATCATCAATTTCTTTTT